>NW_023270649.1:5994270-6125539 GCF_011800145.1 Mirounga leonina
CACCATCCCCTGGCTGTGGGCAGCACCATCCCCTAGTTGTAACCACCACCATCCTCTAGTTCTATTTCCTGATATTGTCAAACAGCCCTAGGGAAGAGGGAACAAAATCACACACATACCCACGCACCCAACTGAAACCACCGGCCACATAAACAAATGGGAAAAGGGCTCCTCAGTTATATTTTGGGAAAGCCCTCATCCAGGCTGATGAGCAGAGCTTTTGCTTATATACGAGCATGAGGAGAATGCCCCATGGCTGGGACTGAGGGTATGAACAATGCTTGGAGGATGCCCAGGCATCTGTCTGAGCAGAAAGGATTTGACATTTGAAGGTGATAATACAGAAGGAGAATCCAAGGTTGACAGGAGGAGATTGAGTGTGCATGCCAGGCAAGCTGGGGGAGGAGATCCAGAAGGACTGAGCTAAGGCAAAAGGGATCTGTCAGGTGCAAGATACCTGGGAACGAAACAGAAAAGTGCCTTTCTGGGACTCAGAAAGGCGTGGTTAGATAATCCAAGTTCAAGTAGGCTGGATCCACAGTCACCATGTCCAAGAATCACAGAGCATGGAACTAACACACAGAAAGCTTTGGATTATACCCAGATTCCAAGGCAATGCTTGCTTTCCTTGGAGCCTTTTTGATGTTATTATGGAATGTGGCCCAGGCCCAAAGATGAGTCAAAGATAACTTCAAGTGAAAGGTGCTTTGTGGATACTGAGCAGATGAGAGGTGCCTCACCTATCCTCCACCCTCCTTGCCTATCCCCTGAATGGTTGCCTCAAAACATGTCCTCACTACCTTCCCTCTGGGAAGTCTCTTATTTGTCCACATGTCTAGAATTTCTAGCACCTCACACTACTCACTCATCTCCTGGGATAAATTACCCTTCAACCAAGAGACCCTAGGAAACAAAAAAGCAGAAGAAACTGAACACTATGGAGTCAGGGAGAGAAGGGTGTTCTCCCACTTGAGGTGCTTACTTCTACATCCAAAAACCTAGGATTAACTTGTTTAGTGACTTTGCTTTCACACTGAAGGCCAGTAAAACCCATTTATTTTCTCTCTATCTCCCTCATCAAGATAAAAGTGTACAATGCTTTGCAGTAAAAAAGATGAGCTAGTGATCCATCATGCATCAACATGGATGGATATCACAGATGCCATGTTGAAGACAAAAGCCAGACAGAGGAGTCCACACCACCTGCCTCCTTTTGCATGAAGTTTCAAGGACAGGGGACATTAATGTTTGGTGATAGAAGTCAGAAGACATACAGATTGGTGCAAACACAGAGACTGGCAGGGGCAGGAAGGGGACTGTGGAGATTGTACATGAGCTGGATCTTGATCTTGTGTTGGTTATATAGGTGCAGACAAATGAAAAACACATCATGCTGTACACAAGATTACTACACTGCATCTCCTTTCCTACTTATAAGTTATCACTTAGTTTAAAAAATTCAAGTTGCTTTCAAATAATGTAAGGTATGGTCAACAAAAATGACACAGGAAGCGGGCTGCTTCCAAAGAATCTCTTCTTTTCTGACCCTAGGGAAAAAGCACAATATATTTGTTCTCCACATACCAAAGAGTGTTACCAACCTTCTCAAGAGAACACCCATGTCTATTTCCCGTTCTACGTGACATTTTGAATTGGGTGAAAATATTCTTGTAGCCTTGTTTGTGGATGAGAGGCTGGTAAAAGTGAAAGGAGACAGAGCAAATAACCACAAGCAACATGAGTACAAACCCTCTGTGGATGGCTGCCACTTAGAAACAACATCTTGTATTATAAACATCCTAGGGGGTATCATGGATCTTTGTCTCTGGGAACCGATGGATACACGTCTCAAAAGGTCACCAATGCATTGCCTGCACTGTGGTGTGCAGTACATCAGAGCCTGGTTTCAGCAGCTTGAACAAAGACTTGCTGTGATATGATTCACGAAGACAGCTGCATTTTACTCGCCGTGTAAGACACAGCCAAGAAGACTTATTGGCACGTGTGGATCTATTGTCTCAAAATCCACCAACTACAACAGGAGATAGAAGGAACCTGCAGCTTATCAACACTACAGAAGAGTGGTTCAGGTTTTTTAAGGCGAACACAGATTTGAGAAAACTGAGGGCCACTGGATTACTCCCCTAAATTGACTACAAATCTGAAATTATGTGCAGGAGAGAGAGAGAAATCTGCTATCAACGCCACTCTCTTGAGACTAGCATCCAAGTGTCCCTGTGAAAGGTTACACCTGACTTTCCACAGCATAACTGAATTAAGCATTGCACCAATGTGAGGGCCTTGGGTCCCTCACAGATGGTGGCATCTTTTTTAGATAGAAGGTTCCTCTCTACACTGGAAAACAAAACTTGGGCTCTGACATGTCAGGGTGGTGGTTCTCTGATCTGCCAGGGTCCTGGTTCTCAAAAGTCAGCAAGCATCAGCATCATCTGATAGGCTTTTTCAGACCCAGATCCCCAGGCTCTATCTTTGCAGCTTCTGATTCAGTAGCTTTGGGCCAGGGCTTAAGAATTTACATCCCTAGAAGCTCCCAGGAGATGTTGATGCTGCCCATCCCAGGAGCGCACTTGGAGTAGCCTGGGTTAGGGCTGGTCCATCGATCCGGATATATCTCTGTCTGAGAATTCACTTGTAGCAGCTAAGACACCAGGCACCTGCATTCAAAGAATCTGCACCCAGGTAAAGCTTATGGATCCACCACCAAATGAGCTTATTTACAGTGCTTTCCTGTGTCTGTATAACTTCTAGCACTTGTCATGTTGCCACAGAAAGATGTGAGTAACCTGCATCTGAGTAATTGGATTGGAACACTACATGAGAGTCTGAAGTCTGTCTAAAAAACAGATGGCCGGACAACTAGATTCATCCTTATGTCTATCCTTTTGGTACTCATATTCTAGGATCTATTGATATTATTATTATTATTTATTTTTTAGCTGAAGATCTAGATCTAGAAATACCAATATCTTTGCTATCTTGTTCCAGATATTTTCAGGGGCAATAATGTAAACCTCTTTTCAGCCTCCAAGCTGGAATAAAACATGGGCTCCATGGAATAGAATATTGTCAGAAGTAGCAAACAGACTTCTCTGGTGAGTCCCATGGGCTATACAGCTCCTCCCTGAGCTGACTGACAAAGATACAGATGAGCAAGCCAGAAAAGCAATAAAAGTATGAAATAGAGATATTAAGAATGCAAGGAAGCTGTTTACCACAAATATTGTCTCTGGGTTGTCTTCAGGACACAAGCCTGGTGCTACATTCTAAAGGCAGTGAGTAATGATAGGAGGAAATTTTAAATGTCAAGCAAATTCAAAAGAAGTCAAGAAAATGGTTTCAACACAGTCTAATGGCACGTACTTTAAAGCATTACGGTGCAAATAAGAATTTCCTGGATGTTCAGCTGGCAAAACATCCCTACACCAACATTTTAAGCCACTGACTCTCTGCAAGCTGCTTATTTTATTTGCCCCTGACTGTGCATCCCCAGGGTTCCTCTCCATTTCTGTCCAGCTGGCTACAAACATGGCCTCCAGAGTCAGAAGTCCCAGGTTCACTTCTCATCTGTGCCGTGTGACCTTGAACAAATTATCATCCTGAGTCCCTGCTTCTGTCTCTACTAAAGGGAGAAAAGAAAACCTATGTCCTAGGAGTATAGAGTAAACAAAGCATTCAAATGCATGGCATGCAAGAAGCCTCAAATACAGTTTTTACGATCTTATTGTGGTAAGAACATTTCACGTGAGATCTATCCTCTTCAATATTTAAGTGTTCAGGACAGTATTGTTAACCATACTATATACCGTGTTGTTCAGCAGATCTCTAGAACTCACTCTTCTTGCCTAACTGAAATTTTATGCCCACTGATAAGATCCAGCAATCCCACCACTGGGTTTTTATCCAGATGATTTGAAATTGGATCTCAGAGAGATACTAACATTTCTGTTTGCACTGCTAGTGCTGTTCCCAATAGACAAGATGTGGAAATGACCTGAATGCCCATCGACAGATGAATAAAAACAATGAAATACTACTCAGCCTTAAAGTAGAAGGAAATCCTACCATATGCAATAACATGGATGAATCTTAAGGACATAATGCAGAATAAGGGAAGCCAGTCCTAGGAAGACAAAGATTGCATGAGTATTTGCATGCTCTCACTTCTGAAGTGGTCTGCCTAATGTGATCTAAATTCCAAAGTGTAGAATGAGGCAGATATGCCTCTCTATAAAAATCATCCCTTCACCAAACCCACTTGATATTTATTAACCCTAACTGTTCCTACGTGCTTTTCCTTGCTTTTCTCCTAACTCCCATTTCTTCCTGCCTTTACTCCTTGCCTCAAAAGTTCCCAGGCACGGACTCCCATTTCTCTCTCTGACCCGGTTTTATTCTTCCAACACCAACTACTGTGCAAGCTACAAGCCCATCAGAGCCACCATGCAATACAGTCTTCCTCTTCTAGCCTTCCTGTCCTTAACTAGTATGAGCAGTGTGCCCTGTCTGTGGTAAGTTACGGAGTCTCTTGGAATTCTGAGTGGAATTACTCCAGGTCTAAGAAAGAAAGTCCACATTCAGAGGTGTTCTAGCCCATTCACTTTTCATCAATGACAAAAGCAACAGCCAAGATCTGAAAGAGCTATGGATACCATCGCCCACCCACCCACCATGCCTGCCCTGACCTACAGAGTCATACCTTGGGTACGTGGCAATTAGGAGAAAACCCTGGGAGAACCCCCCCTCCCACCTAACTGCGTCACTTCCATCTCCTAAGCCGGCCATTCATGCTGACCCTTGCTGACTTATTACCCCTACCAGTCACCTTGAAAAGGAAGATCCTAACTCCAAGCTTTCCTTACTCTGTTATAAACTTTTAAAGCTCTAAATCTACCCTGTCTGATTCTCAATCAATAAATGTTGAATGAGGACATAAATCTCTGGGGAAGTTCATGTGGCTGTAGTAACAACAGTATAATGATTAAAGATTCATAAATAAAATCCATTTGCTACACTCAAAAAGAGTTCTTGATATCCACTAAAGCTTTCATTTGAATCAACCTAGTTGACTGTTAAATTATATCGGAGGATCAAAAATACACATATGTTCTTCATAATATTGACACATCTCTTTATCTCATTTACTGATAGGGGACATAATGAAGGTCTGGAGACCACTGTTTCCAACTGTCCAGACCAATTTCTGCTTCTAGGTTGCCTACTCCTTCCCAATTCTACATGCTAAGATTGTAATAAATGTTAGTGAATAAAATATTCTACAAGCAGGAACATAGCTGAACATGCTGGGGTCGTCTATTTTCTCAGTCCCTTATTCCCTTCCACGGCCACCTCTTATCAACCTTGCTGCAATCTATTTGTGGCTGAGGCAGGGTTGCTGCTTCACTGTTATATTTGTCTAAATCATGTGTCACCTAGTGTTTCCTTTATTTTTCCATCAGGTAATCATCTACATTGCTCAGTATAAGAAACAAGCAAGAATACAATGGTGATCGATTTTCTGTAAACACTCCCAAGGATGTGTCCCAGGAATGCAAATTTCTTAGCATGCTAATAGTCAGAAAATCAGATTGCTACACTGAATTTAAAGAAAGATAAAACTCAACATTTAGCATTTTAAAATACAGGAATTAAATATTTGGTCATGACTCCTGAATGACCAACATACTTGAAAAGCATAAAAATCGTTTCAAAAGAAGGCTCAGAGAAACGAATGCTCTCCAGGTCCAGCTGTGGTAAGCATGCTCAGTGCTTTTTAAAGCACGATTTAGTCCTCACAGGATGCTAGACAGTAGGCAGAGCTGGGACTCAAAGCCAGGCCTTCTGCTTTTAAGACGGGCAAATCTCCCTGCAATCAAAACTATCTGTATCACAACAGAACTCACATTCAGAGTTTCCACCCTGCGAGTTTCCTTTGCATGGTCAGCACCATGCAGACTTTAGACAAGTGCATTCTGATAGGCAAATGGCAGTCAGTCCATGAATGCTTGTCTCTTGCTGGTCTCAAGATCCCTACTGTATTTAAGACCTTCTGAAGGTGAACAACAGGGTGCTCCAGTGGGAAGGGGCACAGTTGATTCAAGGGAAGGAAAGGTGAGGCTACTGTGATCCACAGGTGGTAGGTAGGCGAAGAAGCTTGCATGGGACTGGTCTATAGAATGTACTCACAAACACCCATTTCTTTTAAAAGACTGCAACAGAGAGCAGGACCTGGCCTTTCCTGTTTATGTCTATCTTATGCTCTTCTGAAATTCCATACCTCCAGAATTTAACTCAAAATTGCCTTGCCTTCTGCATGGAGACTATCTGGGTAAATTTTGGTGATTTTCCCTTTGCTTTCCGCTAGCATATCTCCTGCTATGACACACAAGCACACTTGTGCAGAATTTCTGAGCTACTCACAGTTTCCCTAAGGCACCATGCTCATTGGTCCATTCACATGAGTTATTTCATGAGCCCGGACAACATCATGTCTTCCCTTCTCTCTTCTAGCTAAGTCCTGCTAGTTCAGTAGGACCCCACTGAGCACCACCTCCCTCTGTGGTCCTTCCCACCCCCCGCAGGCTGCACGAGCTCCCTGCCCCTTTGTATCCTTCAGCATCTTGAGCATTCTTCCTGCCTCAGTTTTTACTGCCTATTCATTTCTCTGACTCATTCACCAGATCGTGGACACTTTCGGGGCAAGGATTGACTCTTTCTTCTCCGTATCTTTGATGCTTAAAGCAATGCCTTCTCACACTAGGCACTCGATAAATATTTACTGAAGAAACGAGAGCTTTGCCCAGACGCATCAAAACCAAATAAAGTGCTTTAAAAATTTGTCTCTCCCAGGTGTTGCCTCTGACATAATTATAGATTGTTGTATCACACTGAGTAACAGCTCCACCAAAACACATTGACTGTATCTTTTTGATCTTCCATTATCTGTCAGTCCTTGAATGTATTTCATCATTTCTCTTTCCATTGAACTCTCTCCAAATTGTGTCTTTGAGCTACTAAAGGATCTAAAATATTAATGATATCTCTTTTAATCTCACTGATTTCTTTCTACAACGCATGGTAGCCCTGAAGCAGATCACAAAATCATCCCAGAGTATAAGTATTCTAGAGTTATTTTTTTTTACTGACAGAATTGAAAATAATAGTAACGCAGGTTGATTAAATTCCTCAAAATTCAGGAGCATGAACAGCTTTATTTACCTCTTTTTGGTTGACAGGAGTTTGTGTTACTAATTAGGTATCATTTATATAGAATAAAAGTCCATTACAGGTGGCACGTTTACAATTCCTAATGTGATGTTCGTAAATATACAAATACAAGCAATTTACTTTAACCCAGCATAGCAAATAGAGGTTTGATCAGAAATCACACACCAGCAGCTGAGTAAAGAAAGAAAAACAAATCTTAATCCTCATTTGTTTTCTTAAAGAAACACAGTATGATTCCCTCAAAACTACCTTTTTTAGAAGAGCAACACATACTCTGCTTTTCTTGCCTTGATAAATGCTACATCTTGGATGACGTTTTTTGCTGTTATTCATTATTTCCAGAGAGTTAACAACCATCAACTTTTTTCCCTGAGTAGGAGAAATTACAAGGATCTAATAGCCTCAAGTAGGTCTGTATTTGGATGAGAAACTACAATGATGAGAAAGTAACAGTTTGAACAAGAAGGGCTTATGTTTCTTACATAACAAGTTAGGAAGTGGGTGGCCAAGAGCTGGTGAATCTGCTCACTGATGCCTTCAGGGACCAATGTTCTTTAAAGATCTGCATCACCACCCTCGATATCTTGTTCTTAGGCCATCATGGATGTGGCCTCATAGTCACTATGGTTGGCATACATCCAGGCATAAAGAAAGGAAGGACATTCTGTGGAGTCTCTCTCTCTCTTTCTTTTTTATCAAGAGAGCAAAAGCTTTGCAGGACCCCACCTGGCAGATACCCACTAGCATGGGCAGAGCCATCATATCTCAACCCAACTTTTGATCAACTCATGGCCAGCTGATTAGTAATGTAATCTTGGGCGTGATGACTCATATTCAAAGGCTCTGCCCCATGCTCAAAGGCTGGGAAATTATGCAGGGTATATAGATCAGGGATTGGGAATTTCTGGGACTGTCTTATAATCCTACCCACCAACTGTCCACTTTCTTCTAACAACCACAATATCCAAATAGAAAACACAGAAGTCTGGCTCCAAGCCCTTTAGTGTTCTAGGCAGAAATTCAAAGTCTCAAGTGATGCATTACAGATCCCTTCTGGTAATGTCATCTGAGTCCACATGAATCAGCAGAAATGGGAAGTTTTGGGGAGTGTGGAAGGCTCTGGTAGACTTTGTCACAGGACTTTCCAAAGGCATTCCACTGGACAACCAAAAATGAAATTTAAAAACCCTATCTAAAAAAGCAAATTTTTCCTCTCTGTTTATGGACACATGTTTAAGGAAAAGCTATTGAGAAAGAACCAGGTCACTGTGCTAGACAAGTGGGACATACCACATGCCCTCATGGAGGTTACATTACAGTGAGAAATCTGCCTACCACCAAGAAAAGTAAACCAGTAAATAAAACGGTAACACATTATAATGTGTACTATAAAAGAAATGATGTAAGAAACTACTTGCTATGGAAGAAAACACACTAATCTTTTCCTTGGACATGCTACTGTACATGGGTTACCAGGTGCCTGTCTTAGCCTTATTTTGCCTTTCTGAGGTGTCTTCTAAGGGGCTTCAGGTAACTGCTCCACTTTATGTTAAACCTGGATTAAGATCAAATGGGCAGCCCCCGGCTTTCAGCAAGGTTCCCTAACTAGGACAATGTTCCTTTAGCAGTTGGTAACATGTTTCCTTATATCTGCAAGTGTTTGGGCATACTTACTGCCCAGACATGGGTGACTTTTCAGTTGATATAGATGTGTACCTGTTTTATGTGTTATCATGCCCCCTGATGGGGTGCTTCTGTGCAACTGTTTTGATAACTTCCCTGCAGAAGTTCTGGAAACCCACTGACTCTTCCAAGTCTTTTGAGTTTCTGCTCTTCCCTCTTAAGTATTCCTTTCTGGGTATGGAAACTGCATTGTTACTTGAAAGGAAGAACTCGTATTTCCCTTCTCCTCTAGCAAGACCAGTTGCATACACAGAATGCATATTTTACACCCATCTCAGTGAGAAAGTGAGCATAAGGCAGGCACACACAGCAGATGTCTTCATGGTTAACATTTTCCCAGTGGAAGGCCTATCAACCTTTAGCACCCAAACTTCTGAGAATGTGCACATTTATGAAGACTCTATTTCTGTTGTGTTTTAGGCTCCCTGTTAGCATTTTCATGCAGATCTTTGATTTTTCAAGAACAGAATAGTGATGTTCAGTGGAAGGCGGCTGGATATGTGTGGGGTCTCAGATCTACTTCCTCGCTGGTGAAGCTTCCTAGAGCCAATTATGGTTCTCCTTAGAAAACAACCCCTTACCTCACCCAGATCAACTCCCTCTCTGGCATTGGAGCACCCCCAGATTCTGGTGTAGTGTGTGTAGGGAGTATTGGGAGCAGGGGGAACACACTGACTTAGTCCAGTCTATCCAAGTGCCTCCCTCACAGCAAACCTCCGCACCTTTGCTAAGCTTTAGCAGCTACTAAAAAACCCGCAGCAAACAGGACAATTCTCTGAAACACTGCAAATGCTAATGCAGGCAAGAAAGCTGGACAGCCTTTAAGGAGCCTTTCAAATTGATAGTAGTATTGCAAATGATCTTAATGGAAACAAAGGGTAACACTCACCCCACCTCCCACCTTCCCCACCCCCCAACCCCACCATGGTTGCAGAGATAACTCTTTAATGAACTCCAATTTTAAAGAAAGATGAAGAAAAGCTAGAAGGAGGGGACTGTGAACTGAAATGAGAAGAGTAAGGCACAGGGAGCTAAGGCTACAAAGTGTGCCCAAGTCAACCTAAAAAGAAGAACCAGAACTAGGAGGAACAGATGCCTTATGTGGTATAGACAGTATGACACTAACCGATAAGAGTGAGGAAGTGTTTGGTATTAAGGAGAACAGTCTTTAAGCTGGTGTATGAGTCATTCTCTTGCTGTGTAACAAATTAGCACTAAACTTAGTGCCTTAAAACAACACACGTTAGCACACCGTTTCTGTGGTTCTGGAACCCAGGCACAGCTTAAATGCATCTAGTGCTCAAACTTGCACAAAGACTAGTTCATCAAGGACTCAGTGGACTGTGTTGCCTGGAGCTAGGAGGCCTCTCCTGAGCTCATGTAGTTGTTGATAGAATAGCACAATCACAGGGTGACATCCCATCATCTTTGCCATGGGAAACCTAACTGCAGGAATGGAATTATCATATCCCCAGGTCCCTCCCGCACTCAGGGGCAGGGGATTATACTACCACACCTAGAAAGGAAGATAGAACATAGATAAGATGGCACCAAGTGAAGGATAGTCTAGTTTAAACTTAGTTCAACATTCTACACTCAGGTAACTACGCTAGGTCCATTAGAGTTTACTGAAAGAATGCACCAAAGGAACTACGAAGAACCACTCTTTCTAATCCTGCAATAAAGACTAATTTCTAAGTCTAGAGTTGACCAACCCTAAAAAAGAAATCAAGTAGACTCAAAACCAAAGACTCATGAGGTAATTATTAATTCTTTCCCCAAATCTAAAACACAATAGACAGATTTTGTAAGGTCCTAGAAAATGTTGTGTTGATTGCCAGCAGTTAGTACTGACTCAACAGTCTTACCCATTCCTTTGACAGAGCTAGTTGGAGAAAATGTTGAAAATATGGTCCCCATTGACTATAAGCTAGTGCACAGAGGTGCTTCTTGTATGGAAAATGAAGAAGTGTCATCTGAAATAATATGCTTTTTTTTTTTTTAACTGCTATACCCAGAAGTGGGTCAACCAAAGTGAGAAGGCTGTTAATTGGTACAATGACATTCTGCAGTGAGACAAAGAACTCAGCACTGGCCTGCTCAATATTAAAACTATTATTTTGCAGTGTTTGTGGATTGCCTACTTTGGGAGCACTGGTCCATGATATAAACCACAAACTGGAGATTTAACATCATCCCTATAGGCTTAACCAATGGGCAATAGTTGACCCAACGGAGTGGACTCAATCAATATCGTATGCTGTCTTGCAGACGGTTGATCTTTAACCCAGTAATATTTAACAGAGATCAAAGAAAACTCCTCCACATAGGTTCAAAACCTCACCTGGAGAAGTGCAATATGAGGAATTCCTGGCTTACCATCTTCCTTGTGACAAACAACAACAGTCCTAGTTGACTCAAATGCAAAGTATTAATAAGCACCAACAGGGAGAGCACACAGGCTACAGAGAATTACAACAGCTTATTAACCCCTCAAAGAAATGTTCTGTTTATCACCTGTGTCCCACAATGTTAATAGAAGGTAAATGGTGGAGAAAAGCGCTTCAGTCAAATATATGTGGAAAAGACACAGTCAAATACAGTTAAGGAAGTTTCTTTACTATGAGCCTTCAAGACGTCAGTGTGTATTTTGAGTAAGAGTGGATGACAGTTTTGCAGAGAATCTCATACCAAAACTAGATTCTGGAAAATCTCAGGGAAAAACTGCATCACCTCAGGACTGTCCTAATTAATGTGCAATGTCTATACTTAAAAAACTCAAAGTCAAAATGTCACCTGCTCTGGACACCAGCCTTCTAGACTGCTGAGTTCAGATCTGGGGGCCTGGCAAGATCAGAGTTACGCTGACCAATAACAGCAGAACCCACAAGGGAAATGTCGGACAAGGTAGAGGATGCTTGCATGAGAGTCACACCTCTTCCCGTGTCTTGCTGAATCTAGTTTCAAGTTGCCTTGCTCACAACACTGTCTTATGAGCCACACAAGCCCATGAAATCCTCCCGTACCTTATGGTGAGGCCTAATGACTCATTTTTAAGTAATCGAATATGGCAAAAGTAACGGGATATCACTCCTGAGAACAGGTTATAAAAGTCTGTCACTAATCCATAGAGACTGAAAGTAGATTATGTGGTTGCCCAGAGCTAGAAGGTTGGAGGTTGAGGGATGACAAACATTCTGGAGGATGAGGAAATGCTATCATTTATGTGTAGTTGACCTACTGGTAAGATTTCTTTGAAATCACTTTCCAGGAAGAAAAAGTGTCTGTTTACTCGAATACTCAAATTTCTGTATTAACTTTCACAGATTTACATTTCTTTTATTCATCCTTTGCTATGTTCCAATTTTTATTTGCCCTTCTCAGTATCCTTTTTCTTAGATAGCTGAGGAATTCCCATTTTTGTCCTTTCAGATATTGATTACTTTGCATTGTATTTTTTCACATATTTAAATTTGCCTTATCCATCGGATAGTAATTTAGATTTCCAATTGTCTCTTACATTGTAACACTGAATTTACTTTTAGTTATTCACCACTGATGTGTCCTTTTTTAGTTCTCGAATAACATTTAGGTTCAGCCACTGTAACTACTTCATCATCGATCTTTTATATCCTCAAGTGTGCTGTGCCCAGTACCTTTAAACTAATTTGTACTAGATTTACTATCTTTCTTGGCCCAAGAAAGTTACTCCAGTTTTTAAAGTCCTGAACTTATTACCAGACATTTTGTAGCAAAGGAAAATTGGTTCTAGGTTTGGGGACTCTAGCTCACATGAGCTTCATTTCACCCAAGGTTCTTCTTTATCGTCCTTGGATGAAATAAAATTTATGTGAAAATGTTCTTATTGATAAATAAAGGCTGATAGAATAGAAAATGAATAATGATGGAATACACTAAGAAGTTAATAATGGGGAAACATCAAGAAATCTTTTCCGGGCTACATATTTGAAGGATGGCCAAGGTCAATGTTAACTGGTTTTGGACTTCTCCATCCATTGTTCGTGGGAAACGGTTTGCATCCTACTCCCATATACCCACATACTCAAGTGGTCTACAATCTGATTTATGCTTTGTAAGCTCACATACATTGTAACAGAGCTTGTCTGATGTGATTTTAATGTAGATTACATTTTTAGAAAGCAGTTAATCAAATTTAAGAAAGCATAATTTGAAAGACAACTATATTAATATATTTTCGTAGCTGATGTTTTTAAGGGCTCTTTGACTTACAATATCATCTCTACAATGCCTTCCATTTAAATCCAGATTACATCCAGATTTCTTAAATAACAAATGATAAGACAGATATTATATGTACAATAGAAACATTTTTGTTACTAGCTAGTGTTTGCCTATAAAAGAGAAAATCAGAAAACCAAATTGGTCAGGCACCTCCATGGCTCAGTCTGTTAAGCGTCTGCCTTCACCTCAAGTCATGATCCCAGAGTCCTGGGATCAAGTCCCACATCCGGCTCCCTGCTCAGCGGGGAGTCTGCTTCTCCCTCTCCCTCTCCCCCTGCTTGTGCTCTCATGCTCTCTCTCTCTCTCAAATAAATAAATAAAATCTTTAAAAAAAAAAAAAGAAAACCATTTGGTTCTTTTTATACAGATGCACGCACACACGGACTTTTCTCTCAGAAGATCTCCTCAAGGTTGAGAACACATCTCCTGACTCATCAGCTTGTATGTCTTATTCTCAGTGACCCTAAGCGAGCGTGTCATGGTGAAGAACTCTGCAACAAAGACACAATTCTTCTGGGCTCTGAGAAACTGCACTTTACTACTTACTATTGTAGAAAATCACTGGGAGACTCTGTGCCTGTCATTTCCTCTGACACACATGTCAGTTTACATTGAAAAACCAAAGAAAAAGAATTCAAGGTTTCCATATATTCAACCTCTCCCCACAAAGGTAACTTTACCAAATTCATTATTTGCTTATTTGAGAGAGAAAGCGTGCACACGCGCGTGCGAGCGGGGGCAGGGGCAGAGGGAGAGAAATCCTCAAGCAGACTCCCAGCTGAGCAGGGAGCCCGCAGTGGGGCTCAATCCCAGGACCCTGAGATCACGACCTGAGCTGAAATCAAGAGTCGGACACTTTTAACCGACTGAGGTACCCAGGCGTCCCAACCAAATTCATTGTTAATAGCTGCAGCATTCTAGAAATTCTTTATAACTCCTGCTGAAATTCACAAGTCCCATCTTGTCACTTCCGCAGCCTTCCTGCCCCTCTGTTTACCCAAACCTCGGTACCTACGAATCTCATGTTACATTCCCAGCTGCCACAAATACCATTCCCCAAGAAGGCCCCAAAGTGTAGGCAGACAGAGAATGTATAATTTGTTAAACCTCGAGTTCTACTGATTTATGTTTTCAGGTTTTAGTGTGCAGACATCACCTATTCCCAGTAAAATGGTACTCGGGAAAACTAGGTCTCCATGGAACCCAGATTCTGAGAAGCAGAGTGGAAGGAATGTGAGTAAAGTCCCAGTAGGTCAATAAAAAACCTGTGCCCTAGTTAAACTCTATAGGATTTTATTTTTAAGAGTTCAAGGTCCTGTTCTACTTGTAAAGACATTGCATAACACTCAGGAACTAACCAGAGATGATAAACTCATTTTTATACAAGTTCCCCCTTTTCTGTTCTCATCCTTAAACTTTCACTCTGCCCTACCATTCCCCATTATTTCTTTTCCTTTTAAAAACAATTACATTCAATATTGGACATTTTCTTCTAAGAATTTTAATGTTGCTTAAATTGAGCAACAGGAAACCATAACAAAGGGTAGATTAAAACTCCTGCTCTAGCACTTATTAGCTGTGTGATCTCGGGCAAGCCACACAACCTCTCTGTTGTTCTTCAGCTCCCTCTGTGACGTGAGCACTGTGCTGTCACCCATCTCATGGAGACTGAAGGGAGTGAAAACATGCAAACTACTTACGATGGCGCCTGACACAGGAAAGGCCACATAAGGGCCGGGGCTTAGTATTTTTGGATACTTATTCTAGTAAGATCACTTCTTTACCTTAGTGTTCAAAGCCCCATCTTCTAGCTCTCTTCTACCCACTGCTGGGAGACCACAGCTCCCTGGACTCCCTCCTACCTTCCTCAGAAGTCCTTCTCAACCACGATAACTAGTTCTCGCCTACTCATCTGTAAAAGCAGGTGATGCCATTTAAAGGCACTATGATGTCGTGCAGAGCAAACCAGACTGAGGTCTGAGCGGGCTGGGGTTTCGGTCAGGGTCCCGGCAGGACAGAGACACAGCTGAAGGGGTGACTTCAGAAAGTTTAATGAACGAAGCGAGTATAAGCAGAGGTGTGAGCAGGCTTAAGGGAAACAGCAGGGGAGTGGAAAGCCCTCAGGGACTCACAGGAGGGTCTGCTTCATCTCGCCCAAATGCCTCAAGGTCTCCCCTTGCCTCCCGAGGCATCAGCAGCCTCCTCCTCCCTGGTCATTGCTGGAAGAGGGTCTTCAGTTGTGCTCATGTATAAAGTCCTGTGATTTTGATATGTTGAGGATTTAGGCGGCTATGGTCTCCAGCCCCCAGCTGATGAGCACAGTCCTCCTTGTTTTCTGCAGAGCAGTTCTCATGAATGACACAGCATGACTTCAAAACTGGAGCCTGCTTGTGCTCACTCTCTCTGTCAAATAAATAAATAAAATCTAAAAAAATAAAATAAAAAATACTTTGTAAACCCTCTCCTATTGGGCTTGGCACTAAAGGTCACTAAAGCAGGCGTTTTTTGTTTTTGTTTTTCAAAACTGTACACTCTGTCTCCAAGCTTGTACAACCTCAATGATATTATTTTTTTTAAAAGATTTTATTTATTTATTTGACAGTGCGAGACACAGCTAGAGAGAGAACACAAGCAGGGGGAGTGGGAGAAGGAGAAGCAGGCTTCCTGCAGAGCACGGAGCCCTACGCGGGGCTCGATCCCAAGACCCCGGGACCATGACCTGAGCCGAAGGCAGATGCTTAACGACTGAGCCACCCAGGCGCCCCCAACCTCAATATTATTACAATAAGTTGTCAATAAAGTGTTCATTGTATGAACAGGTGGATGAATAGGTATTTTAAGTCATCACAGTAGTCAAACAGATGTAAGAATAGCCAGGACTTGGCGATTATGTTCATTGATCAGCACACTGTTACTCAAAAAGTCTGGTCTAAAACCTGCCCACAAATGTTTGTTCTCAGGCCACGATGAGGCACACATGGGAAGTGGCAATATGGGGTACCTGGTGGCTTAGTAGGTTAAGTGTCCTACTCTTGATTTCATCTCAGGTCATGACCTCAGGGTCGTGAGATTGAGCCCCGTGTCAGGCTGCACACTGGGCGTGGACCCTGCTTAAGATTCTCTCTTTCCCTCTCCCTCTGCCCCTCCCCAACCCCTCCCTCTCTAAAAAAAAAAAAAAAAAAAACCTTAAATTAAAAACAAAAAATAAAAGAAAGCGGCTATAAATGTTTAGAATATTTTAGAGAAATTGACATTGTTACAACATCCAATTATGTGTTTCATCTCATTGAGTACAAATGTTATCCATCTTCCAGGGAATGTTAGCTGCGGGACATGCCACCTGGTACCATCAACCCAGGCATTCCAGAAAGGAACAGTGTGTCAACCAAGTGATGGAGCAGGGCCCATTGAGAAACTTGTGTTCTCCTTTGTTTGCTCTCTAAAGTAAGAGGGACAGACTTCAAACAGCCTTCATTTGTTCATTCTTGTGGTGTGCAAGCAGGGTGCTAGAATTCACTAAGGAAAGAGAACACAGAGGAAGAAGAGGAGGTGACAATGACCAACAATAACGTAATAATGACCGTAGGCATTCTGAAGCTTTGCTACGCACCAGTCACAGAGCTGAGGGCTTCCTGTACGTTAGCTCACTGAATGCACAGAGTTCCCCCGGGATGTAAGGCTCAGAGCCCAACACAGTGAACCAGCTAGCTGCTCCCCTAAGCCCGACCAGGGGAACTGTGTTTTTCAAGTGCAGGCTGATCAGGGAAATCCAAATCAAAACCACAATGAGATGCCACCCTACACCAGTTAGCATGGCAAAAATAGACAGGGAAAGAAACAAATGTTGGAGAGGCTGTGGAGAAAGGGGAACCCTCTTACACTGTTGGTGGGAATGCAAGTTGGTACAGCCACTTTGGAAAAGAGTGTGGAGGTGCCTCAAAAATTTAAAAATAGAGCTACCCTATGACCCAGCAACTGCACTCCTGGGTATTCACCCCAAAGACACAGATGTAGTGAAAAGAAGGGGCACATGCACCCCAATGTTCACAGCAGCAATGTCCGCAATAGCCAAACTGTGGAAGAGCCGAGATGCCCTTCAACAGACGAATGGATAAAGAAGATGTGGTCCTTATATACAATGGAATATTACTCAGCCATCAGAAAGGATGAATACCCAACTTTTGCATCAACATGGATGGGCCTGGAGGAGATTATGCTAAGTGACATAAGTCAAGCAGAGAAAGTCAATTGTCATATGGTTTCACTTATTTGGGGAACATAAGGAATACCATGGAGGACATTAGGAGAAGGAAGGGGAAAATGAAGGGGGGGGAAATCAGAGGGGGAGACGAACCATGAGAGACTATGGGCTCCCGGGAATCAAACTGAGGGTTTTAGAAGGGGGCAGGGGATGGGTTAGCCTAGTGATGGATATTAAGGAGGGCACATATTGCATGGAGCACTGGGTGTTATACACAAACAATGAATCATGGAACACTACATCAAAAGCTAATGATGGTGATTGACATAAATAAATGAATGAATGAATGAATGAATGAATAAATAAAGTGGGGGCTGGCGGGCACCTACGTGGCTCAGTTGGTTAAGCATCTACCTTCGGCTCAGGTCATGATCCCAGGGTCCTGGAATAGAGCCCCATATCGGGCTCCCTGCTCTGTGGGGAGCCTGCTTCTCCCTCTTCCTCTGCCTGCTACTCTGCCTACTTGTGCATTCTCGCTCACTCTCTCTCTCTGTCAAATAAGTAAATAAACGAAATCTTTAAAAAAAAAATAAAGTGGGGAGTGGGCCAAGCAAATTTCCAACTCTGACTCCTATCCTCTAATCTTAGACCCAATGAAAAAATATAATATAAATCAGTTTGGATTCAATTCAGACAAGCAGCAGAAACACTGTCTGCACTTCAAGAGCTTATCTGCATAAGGAAATAGAAATAAATTCATAAAGGTAAGTATTAACATCAATATATAGATTAGCTTAGCTACCAAGAATTCAAAGCATTGAAATCTATGAACTTCTAGAAATAATTTCTATAAAGGGTATGAGTTTTCTCACCAAAAACTAAAAATGTTCGTGTGTTAATTACATTACTGGATAAAGTTCTAGAATGGAGGTTGCTAGATGGATGGGTGGATAGATGATAGACAGACAGATAGTGGATACATAAATTATAATCTTGCCAAAAGGCTCTATGATGAAGACCTGTTACTCATTACTTTAAAGAAAGAGCCAGCCCAGAACCCAGCAAAATCAATAGGACATCTAAGTAACAGTGCTGAAGACAGAAATGTCATTTAAAAGGAAAGGAGAAAGACATCTGAAATAGAAATAAAATATCCTTCATAGATATTTGCAATGAATGTACTTTCATTTTCCAAAAATTAAACTGACAGCAATCATGCTAAGATCTAAATCCTCAGCAGGGCTTAGAAACCCATGACGCATGTGGGGCCCATTAACCAAAAGAGCCTTAGGCTTTGGGGATAACAGTATCTGCAAACAAATTGATTTAAGAAACAAACTTGTCCGATTTGCTCTGTCATGAGACTTCCTAAGAGCAAAGTCCCTCTAAAGTTAAGGAGCGATTATGTTCATTAGCTAAAACGTCTACCTGGTACCAAATCAGCATCATGTCCCTGCTGCCCCAGCAAACTCTAAGTTTTTATTTATTCTATGCATTTATTTATATCCCAGTTCTCTTCCCAAAGGATTTGAAAGACAGGGGTAGGAGCTATCAAAGAGAAAGCCACATTGTTGTTTCACTGTTATGCTTACTTGTGACAAGCCATTGTTGTGGTCCCTAAAATAGTGGGAGAACCACCTGAAAAAGCAAAAGGGAAATGCGAGCATTACAGCAGACTACCTGGCACAGAGGGAATCACCCTTTCTGCAAGGACATGGCAGGGCGAAAATATATACCTCCCCCGGCTTGGGGAAGAGTGGGAACTGGGTGGGGGGCGGGGGGGGATATGTCTAGGTGTCAGACTTGAAGAAGCAATCAAAGCTTGAGTCATAAATGGAAGACAATAAGAGAATGATCATGGAAACATCTCTTGTTCTGTGCACTAGGATCTAATGCTCATGAGAAAACAGGAGGTGTGGCCTTGAGCCTACGTAAGGTGACAAAGGTGGCAGTGTGTGTCCTCTTAGGGAAAGCAAAAAGCCTAGATGGCTGTCCCACCCATAAGACAGAGATGGGAAAAAATATCCACTGGTTCAGGGACAAGCAGGTTGGTCATCTCGCCAGCCCATGTCAAGCAGGAGAAAACAGTTGTCACAACCCAAGAAAGCCAGGCTTTGGCTGTGCTGAGTAGGTAGGCTCCAGCTTTCTTCATTTCTTGGTTTGGAACCTGAAACCAAGAAATCACCATGAAAACCCAAGGGGGGCCAACAGAAACAAATATAATATTGCTCGGAAGGACACTTCCACAGCCCAGAGAAGGCACACAGGATAGCCGTTATATTTTTTAGAAGTCTTTTGACGATGAGCTAAAATAAAAGGCACCACAGGAAAGGTATGTGGCAAACGGGAATTAGCAGCCTGAGGATAGACGATACTTCACACCATCTAAAACAGTGAAACACACCTACAGAATTAAAGAGGAGGAAGAGAAAGAATAGTGCAATAAGAAGACACTTAAAAAAAAAAAAGCAGTTAGAGAAACCCTATGTAGAATTTTACAACTGCAGACACATGCAAACATACACAAATGTACATACGTTCATCTGAATAAACAATTCAGCTGAGAAATTGGAGGCGGCTTCCGTTTCCAGGAACACAGATTAGGTTCGACTCTGCACTGAAGACAGCGAAGAGCCAGGATGGTTTATATTATCCAAAATCACCAGAAGACACAAGCCAGTGGGAGCCTCCCAGGCTAATTTTTAGATGAATCTATGCAACTAGAGAAGAAAGCAGATATCAGACACCAAAGCCGTTTGTGCCTTCCTGTCACAAAGACCGGGGACTCCCAGCCGGCCTTTTGTTCCCGGGCCATGAAAAGCAGTGTCCACGACAGGAATCTGGTGGGGCTTATTGGAGACCCTGCCCTGAAAGCTGGTATTCCTAAGGACTAGAGCCTTCAGATGGGAACAGGGAGCAGAGCATACGAGCACAACCACCCTCTTCCCAGCCAGAGGACTTGGATCTAAGCATAAAAGAAAAGAAGGAAAGGTACACATATGGACATTGTGGCCACTGACCCACCCTGCCTAACTCAAGAAGGAAGAGAAGGATATCTTCCATCATCTTTCTGTTCAACACTGTTCTGCAAATCTTAGAAAGCCAACATGGCACTTTATATATATATACATACATACATACATACATACATACACACATATAAATATATATTCAAATCATAAAAATTCTAACTGAATCTACAGACCAATTCTTGGAACTGACAAGAGAGTTTGGCAAGACTTTTGGACATAAGATCAAAATACAAACATGGAAAGGGTCCCTATATGCCACCAAAAATCAACTAGAAAAAATATTAATAATCCCATTCACAATAGCAGCAAACTGTGTAAGTCACCTAGTCGTAGATAAAGGAGTTAGAAGATCTATAGGAGAAAGTGATGTGGATATAAAAGAAGATCTAGGGGCGCCTGGGTGGCTCAGATGGTTAAGCGTCTGCCTTCGGCTCGGGTCATGATCTCAGGGTCCTGGGATCAAGTCCCACATCGGGGTCCCTGCTCAGTGCAGAGCCTGCTTCTCCCTCTCCCTCTGCCATTCCCTCTGCTTGTGCTCTTCTGTCTATCTCTCTGTCAAATAAATAAATAAAATCTTTAAAAAAAAAAAAAAGATCTAATAATCTCACCCCTAGGCAGTCAGCCCCTGAAAGATGAAAACTTATGTATGTGCATGCATATAGCAGCTCTATTCATAATCACCAAAGCTTGGAAGAACAGAAATACCCACACGGTGAATGAATGAACAAAAGATGGACCATCTTTACAATGGAACACTACTCGGCAATAAAGTGAAATGAACTGCTGATATGCACAGCATGGTAGATGACTCCCAAGGCCTTATGAGTGAAGGAAGGCAGTCCTACCAGGCTACATACTGGTATGATCTCATCTATATGAGATCATTTTCTCCAAGAGAAAATTACAGTGTTGGAACACAGATCCGAACACAGATCCATGGATGCAGGTTCTCAGGGTAGGAGCTTTTGAGTGCAAAGGGGACAGCATGAAGGAGTTCTGGGGACAATGGAACTGTGCTGTGTCCTGATTTCAGTGGTGGCCACATGAATCAATACATGTGTTAGATTTGACAGAACTGTGCACATCAAGTCAATTTTACTGTGTCAATGCAGAAAATCAAATGTAAAAGTATAAGAACAGTGTTTAAGAAGAGGACCTTAAAAACTGTCTGTGATGGGATGGGAAGATAATTCAATATGGTAAAGATGTCTTCCTCCCCAAACTAATCTATAAAGTTAGTGGATTTCACAAAAACCCAGCAGAGTTTCATGAAATTTAACAAATGGATACTAAAATTCTTATGGAAGAATAAAGAGATACAGCCTTAGGGAGACAATCTGAAAGGAAAGATGAAGGACATGTCCTATTACATACCAAGACTCCTTATAAATCTCTAGTAATTAGAACAATTACGAGGTGGTGCAGGGATAGATAAACAGATCCTAAAGGAGTGACACGGTTGTACCAGGAGCTTAATAAGTGGCTCTTCATCTGTACAGACAGATGGGGTAGGTACAGTGATAAAGATACAGAGAGAGAGACATATCCATACGTATATCTATTCAGGTCTCTATCTTACCCCAGGCACAAAAATAAATTCCAGTGACATAAAAGTCCTAAATGTGAAAAGCAAAACTTAAAACAGAGAATATAAAGAATTCCTACAAGTCGATAAAAAATAAACCAAAAAAAATAATAATAAGCAAAGGGTATGAAAAGTAAGCCCCAAACCGCCATGAGTAAAATAAAAATGAAAGCAATACAATTCTATTTCACGACCATCAAATGTGCCAAAATGTAAAAGTCTGGCATATAAAATGCTGGAGAAAGTAGGGGAATAGACTTTTTAATGGACTTTTTTAGAGCAGTTTTAGGTTAGCAGCAAAATTTCAGAAAGCATAGAAAGTTCCCATATACTAAGTCACTATCACGGTTAACCACCTGCGTCAGTGTGGTGCTTTTGTTACAATTGAATGTTATCGCTAACTAAACGCCATAGTTTACACTACAGTTCACTCTTTGTGTTACACATTCTCTGAGTTTGGACAAATGTATAATGTCGTGTATCCATCATTATAATATCACACAGAATAGTTTCGCTGCCCCAACAATCCTCTGCATTGCACTGATCTGTCCCTTCCTGCCCACAACCTCTGGCAACTACTGAGGTTTTCAGTGTCTCTACCGTTTTTCCTTTCCCAGAATGCCATGTAGTTGGAATCATACAGTCTTTTCAGATTGGCTTTCACTCAGCAATATGCATTTATGCTTCCTCCATGTCTTTTATGGCTTCATAGCTCATTTCTTTATATCGCTGAGTAATATTCCATTGTGTAGATGAGCCAGTTTATGTATCTGTTCACCCACTGAAGAGTAACTTGGTTGCTTTGAATATTTGGCAACTGTGAATAAATGGACTTTTCATACACCGTTGGCTGGAAGACCAAACACACTACAACTACCTTGGGGATAAGCCGGCATCCTCTAGTGCAGATGAAGATGTGCACACACACAACTCAGAATTTCCATTCCTGAGTAGACACGAATGGAGGCTACAGATGAGTAGACATCACAGAGAAACTCTTGTAAGGAAAAATACAGAAAAATGTTCATTAGACACTTCATGGACTAGGGAAAACTGCAAACTAAAAGTGTGCCAAGAAGAAAACTGCAGGGGCGCCTGGGTGGCTCAGATGGTTAAACGTCTGCCTTTGGCTCAGGTCATCATTCCAGGGTCCTGGGATTGAGTCCCCTGCTCAGCAAGGAGCCTGCTTCTCCCTCTCCCTCTGCCTCTCTCCCTGCTCATGCTTTCTCTCTCTATCTCTGTGTCTCAAATGAATAAATAAAATCTTTAAAATAAATTAATTAAAAAAAAGAAAAGAAAAGAAAAGAAAACTGCAATGGGACGCAATTCTCCATGAGCCTCTCTCGAGTTTCTGCACGTCCTGTCCGCAGGAGCACTGACAGCTTCTGTTCTGGTCTGTGTGTCCAAGGGTGTCGCAGGGTGAACAGCCTCAGAAGACAAAGACCGCATCTCCCTCTGGAGCAACGTCTCGGCAGATTGGCTTACTGCTCATTACAAAAGACTCGGGTTTCGTAAGTGTGGGGTTCCTCGGCTGTGAACCTCTGCGTGGACCCCTCTGCGTCGTCCCTGGGGAATCGAGGGGCGAGGACAACCAGTGCAGATGGGAGGCTCATGCTGTACCAAAACTCACATGGCAGCAAAAAGCTAAAATAAAATGAGGGAGGCTACTGCTACTCTTTATTTGCTGCCGTGATATGAATATTCATACACTTCCCTGCAGAAACCTGGACATGTCTGATTGTGGTGAGCTTCCCCAGGCTGTGCTGGTGGTATGGGATACGCAATGGCTGATGCCCATACTTCACCTTTCCGACATCTGGAAAATTCTGAATTCCGAAAGCCCCTAGCCTTCAGGCTTAGGTGTGAGGAATTGTACTCTCAAAACATTCTCCTGAAATTTTATATTTATTTCATCACTTAAGATATAAAAATGAAGGGGGTTAGCTCTACTACTTTTTAAC
Organism: Mirounga leonina; assembly: GCF_011800145.1. Classification (NCBI taxonomy): domain Eukaryota; kingdom Metazoa; phylum Chordata; class Mammalia; order Carnivora; family Phocidae; genus Mirounga; species Mirounga leonina. The sequence continues at coordinate 6,018,241 of NW_023270649.1, forward strand.
CTGGAAAACCAAACGTGCATTACAAAATGCATGTGATTCTCCACAAAACAGTACACAGCATATGGAGAGGGGCCCTCAGAAGGGCCACATCAGCCCACTGTCTGTATCCAGTCTCAGAGTGGCAAGATAATCTGTCCCTTATATACATTATGGAGAGGACCATTCTGGAGATACTGACCCCTGGTTTTGGTAATTACTAGAGCATGTCCTGGGAAATAAAGATATTCATTATTTTCAAACGTGGCAAGATAGGGTCACATGAGATTTTCCCGTAACTGTGAAAGAGCTCGTGCTGATTGCTGGTCACACTGTTGCCCTTAAGACGCCTGCTTGCTTATTAACTCATATCTGATCTTAAAGCTCCAGCTCCTCAGATTGCTAATACACTTGAGCACTCGTGTCCTGGAACAGGATGCCTTTTGTGCCCAACTTCAGATGCTCTTGACCTCACCAGTCTCCTAGGCCTCCCCTCAGCCCCATGCCATGTCCCTCACCTGCCTTCCCTCTAAGGGCTTTTCTTTTCCGCTGTGGCCATGGTGTGGAACAGTTTGGGAATCAGCTGACTGCCACACAATGCAACCCAGAGATACAGGAAGTGGCTGCCCCATTGTTCATTTCTTTATACCGCTGGGTAATATTCCATCAAGGGCAAATGCTTGATTGCTGGTGTGGAAAACAATCAACAAATGTTCCCTTCTCATTCTGGCTGGCTGATCCTGAAAAACCACGATGGTCCCAGGACTTCACAAACAGACTCAGAGCAACTCGTCCCCAGTGGTGGTGGCCAATGTGATGTATCATTCTTGAACTGGTATCCCCTACCTTCCTGCCTGACCCACTTTGTCCCTGTCTCCTGCCCATGGGCGGGGGCGGGGGGGTCACTCTCCTCCATAAACCATCCTACGTAATCCTTCATCTCGGGCTCATTCTTTGGGAAATGTAAGCCAAAGTATATTTCATACCACTCTCACATTTCTAGGCCCAGATATTCTGGAAAAGGCTTCTTTCATAAGTAAAAAGGTCCGTTAATCTCAGAAAATCAGTAAATCAAGGTGCTCTGTTGCTATGCATTTTTGTGCACCATTTTCTACCTATGGCAGTAAAACTCTTCCCCCTGAAGACCTAGTTCCTTCCAAAGCACTCACCTGAAGTGCCCTCCTGATGACTGATTAACAAACCTGCCTCAGCTTTGGTGAAACAACCCAAACTGTCTAGTTAAAATATACCTGTGATTTCTGGACATTTTATTTTTTAAAGATTTATTTTTTTGAGAGAGAGCATGTGAGCACAAGTTGGGGGGGGCAGAGGGAGAGGGAGAAGCAGACTCCCCGCTGAGCAAGGAGCCCAATGTGGGGCTTTATCGCAGGACCCTGGGATCACGACCTGAGCTAAAGGCAGACGCTTAACTGAGCCACCCGGGCACCCTTCTTCCATTTAACTTACGCCTCTTGGGCAATGTTATTAATGTTAACTATACTTGCTAAGAGAGTAGATCTTAAATGTTCTCACCACCAAAAAGAAATGGTAATTATGTGACATGATGGAGAAGTTCGCTAACCCTACAGTGGTAATCATATTGGAACATATAAGTGTATCAAGTCCATTAAAGTTTGTACACCTTATACTTACACCATGTTAGACGTCAATTATATCCCAATAAAGCTGGGAAAATAGCAATTTATGCCTGTCAGTAATGGGACGTTTTGTTAGAGTGGGTTCCTGCTTTGCTTCTCTCCTCCCAGTGATGAGCTTGTGGTGGGTTTATCTGCGAATGGTGACAGATAGCAACTGACCGGGGGCCTCAGCTTCCCTTCTGTGACCCAGAGGCAGAAATGAAGTCATTGACCTGCCGTAGAAACAAAGTTCCTGGTCTGGACCCTTCCCCTCTGTGTTCTCCTTAATGCCTCGCGTGACACAAAACCAAATCCAAACAGCAGTAAGTAAACGACTCCTAGCTGTCCCCTTCTGACCTTCTGTGTCAGCACTAATTCTAACTCTTCTTCCTGCCTTCAGCCATGTTCTGTGAAGTCATAAATAGAACTAAGTGTCTTTTTAGGACATTTTTATTGCGGCATATTTTTCCTGCCTCCTGCCACCTTATTATGTTATCTTGCCAAATGCCAGAGAAACATGAAACAGACGCTCCAAACAGGAGACATCACAGGGAATTTCCCTTCCAGCAACTATGACAAGGAAGCTCTCAGAACTCCACTTTGTGTGCCAGTCGTAGGATTCTGAGCCCTGAATGTACAGTGGAGGAAGGGGCTCGTGTGAAAAATGTGGGGTGGGTCCCCTGGGGGCAGCAGTGCCCCTGGTTAAGAACCACTGCTCTAAAGGCAGAGAGCAAACCGAGTCACACAGCTGAGGGACAAGACGCAGCCTAGAAGATCTGTAGATGGCATGATAATGCAGGAGACAGGGGAGTCAGATCAGAGCACCGAGGAGAGTCCCGAGGGGATGCTACGGTGCCCCTGAAGATGCAAGTCCAGGAGGAGGGAGACGCAGAAACACTGGGATTGAGTGAGGGTGTGCAGGCAGAATGGTGGAAGAAGCGCACACACATGCTCTCTCCCGTGCACACAACACATGCTCTCATACGTGTATGCACATGCATGCACGCATACACACACTCAGGCACACACTCATCTTCCTCTGTCTCATGCACACACACACACACACACACACACTCTACAGGCAGAAAACTATGCAGCCAAACATCCATTCCTGAGGTGAAACAGAGTTCTCCTCCAACAACACTGAATAAACAAGGAATGCTATCGGCTAAGAAAAATATCAAAATTCTCGCACTGGAACACCTGCCAACCCAAATTGAAGCCTGCCAGCCAATAAGTGTCTTCAAGGCATGGAGCCTTCAACCTCCTTTCTGTTGCATAATGGGCTGAGCAAGAATCATGAGGCATTTCAGGAAAGCCTGGATTATGAAAGAGAAAGGCTAAGATAAAGAGGAACACTGAACACAACAGAAATGGAGATAAAGGGGGGATGGGGGTATTAAAGAGAAAAAAAATCAAACTAACAGGCTCACATTTAGGAAGACATTTCATTCAAAACAAATATCGAAATCCTTCTAATAAGAAATACATTTTAAGAATCAGAAAACAAGAGAATGTTGGAAATTTAAAAACATGAGAGCCAAAATGATAAGATTAATCCAGAAGATGAAACTAATAGAAATTCCTAACAAATAACAGAGGAGGATATTTTCAAAGAAGCAATCTTTTTTAAAGGGTTTTTTTTTTTTTAAGATTTTTTATTTACTTATTTGACAGAGAGAGACAGACACAGAGAGAGCACAAGCAGGGGGAGCAGCAGAGGGAGAGGGAGAGGGAGAAGCAGGCTCCCCGCCGAGCAGGGAGCCCGATGCGGGGCTCAATCCCAGGACCCCGGGATCATGACCTGAGCCGAAGGCAGACGCTTAACGACTGAGCCACCAGGCGCCCCCAAAGAAGTAATTTTTTAAACTTTCCCAGAAGTGAAGGAAACCAAGTGCCCCCAAATCAAAGGGGCCCATGCAGCCCTGCAGAGGTTGAATAAAATGGTCATCACCCTGGCACGACCATGAAAAATTCTACAAGTGATGATCCAATGTCATGTTAAAAACAAGGACTGATGCCTTCAAAGTTCTGATTACAAGCCCAACATTTTATGCAAACTAGGAAAAACAGAATAAAGACATTTCAGACTTGCAGGAACACAGAGAGTTTGTCTCTCACGCGACCCTTCTTAACCAGGGATTAGCCGTCACAAAATAAGTCAATGAACCGAGAAGAACAAAAATTAAGATGCAAGGACCAATGGCACCGACTCACAGGAGCAAAGAAAGGAAGTCCCAGGTGGACAGCTGTGCGTTTGGTCAGAACAAGCAATCAGCTGGTTGAGAGAGAAGGATGGAGGGAGAACAGAAAGGGGGGTCTCTGACAGAAAGAAAAGCCTAGGGACATGATGAGGTCTGAGAACACCAGAGTGACAGACGATGGTAAAAGCAGAGAAAACAGAACTGGAGAACAGCCTAACCCACTGCCCCTCTGTAGCGGGCTGAGCCTACCCAACGTCAAGCTGGGGCTGACAGGATGCTTTCACTTAGCTGGGAGATTACAGTTTTGTTACTCGATTGTAAAAGCTGAATTTATGTCTGCTCAATGAAGAGCTGCAGGGTCCTTAGACATGAGAAAAAGAGACTCAGCACTGCACAGATGAAAGGCAGGAACCAGAGAGAAATGAAGCTGGAGTCTATCAGCATCCTTCTGAAACCAATTCGTCCAATAAACCGGCGATGTGACAAACTGTGACAACACTTCTCTCCCCTGTGTACAGGCTCCCAGGTCCACTCACACACGTCTGTGCCCTCCTCTTGACTATTAGGCCTTGTTATTCAAATCAGAGCATCTACCAAGAACTTGCTGCAAGTGAGGTTTTCTAGTCCCATCCCGCAACTGCTGAATGAGAAGCTGCATCTTATCCAAGTTGGGTTGAGGTCTGCCAGTAGAAGCCTTAATAAATGTGTCAGGTTTACTCAGTAGTAAACCTGACACTTTCCCCTGTTACATTTCATCAGGTTTCTGCCAATTATTTAAGGATTTTTTTTTCTAGTTTAGCTGAGTTTGTGGTGATTTGTTACACAGCACTAGATAACCCAGATAACTAATACAACAGCTAAGATTAGTGAAGAATCTGTACTGGAAAGATGTACAAGAAATAGTGAGGACAGCGGGTGAAGTATATGATCAACCCTCACAGAAAGAAGCCAGCACACAATGTCTAAATTTGCTACATCCAGAAGGATTCTAAAACTATTGTTTCAGATATGGAGTAATCAAGTAGTAAAAGCAGAAATAATTTAAAAGATTTAAATAAAAAATTAATGTTTATATTTATATAATATATATTACTATATATAACATATATTTATAGTATATAAATATATGTTATATGTAATAATATATATTTATAATATATTTAATAAATAATAATTTAAAACATGAAAAGAGAGGGGAAGGGTTAAGGACTACACTGTTTAATTATAAATATTTCATTACTCTGACACTTCGACCACATAAAAATTCTACTTTTTAGTTTTGCATTTATAAATCAATTGAACTTAGTATTCACAGGTATCTTAAAGGTGTCCTGGTTGAATGTCCCAGTCAAAACAGGAATCTATAGAATCTCAACCCTTTCTTGCATACGATTTGTGTCTGGGTACACATTCCATCCCACAACACAGTCCATTCTAATGAGAGACACAGCTCATTATTAGAAAGTATCCTTGGGGCACCTGGGTGGCTCAGTCGGTGAAGCATCCGCCTTTGGCTCAGGTCATGATATCAGGGTCCTGGGATGGAGCTCTGCTTTGGGCTCCCTGCTCAGGGTGAAATGTGCTTCTCCCTTTCCCTCCCCATCCCCCACTCCCACTCCCACTCCTGCTCTCTCTCCCTCTCTCTAAAATAAATAAATAAAAATCTTTAAAAAAAGAAAGTATCCTAATTTGAATCCAAACAACTGTATCCATGTAACTATCAAGCAGAACTCCCAGTTGTACCTCTTAGAGCCATAAGGAATAAATCTCTTATTGCAAAACATCAACCCTTCAAATCATGGACAACATCTGTCACTCGTCCTGCTAAATATTCTTTGGATTAAGAGCCCCAATACATTTGGCATTTCCCCAGATGACATGATGCTCGGGTTCCTTTTAGCCACATCTGTAACCCCTTAGCATTTCTTAGTTTGGTAGCGTCTGACTTTAAAGTGGACCCCACAGCATCCTGTGAACGGCGTGATGTGGGCAGAAAAAGTGGGACAAGGATCTGCTCAATTTGCCTAAATAACACTCTGTATTACTCAGGTTCAAGCACAACGGAATTCCTCAGGTCCTTTTCTCATGATCTTCTCTATTAACCCAACACTCCCTGAACATGTTCTATTTTTAAACTCAGTAGTAAACCTGACACTTTCCCCTGTTACATTTCATCAGGTTTCTGCCAATTATTTAAGGATTTTTTTTTTCTAGTTTAGCAAATACTTATATAGGACTTCTTTGGTGCCAGACATTGAGCCTGTCACCAATATTAAATCACTGGATCCTCACAACAACCCCATGAGGTAGGTACAAATATTATCAACATTTTACAGATGCCGAGTTGTTGGATAATATGCCAAGATCCTTTAGCGGACAGGACTAGGATTTAACCCTTGGCAGGTCTGCCCTAGAGCATCTTCTCTTGATGACTGCACCTCGCTGCCACAGGAAGCAGTCTGAATCCTGATTCTGCCACCCCGTGTATGTGCCATATTTGTGCATCCCACCTTTGTGTTACCTGCAAAGCTGACAAACAGGCCCTCCGTGCTTGCCTCCAAAATGGAAAGAAATGTTGAGGAGAATGAGACCAGGGAAGACTCTTTTATAAGAACACATCTGAATAAAAGCTATGAACACCCAACCAGCACCCCACTGGGGAGAATGTTCCCTTCTGCTAGACTTTGGGGAAGCCCGCAGTCCTGGGGAGCATAACTGCACTGAGTTGTTGGATGTAGACTTGGTCTAGACACTTTGTTGGGATGCCACACCCACCCAGGGGACATCTGGCACAGTTTGAAGAAAATTCTGGTGGTCACAACGGGGGTAGGGTGCCAGGAGAGTGCTACGGGCATCTAGAAGGTGGGCACTACTAAACATCCTACAATGCACAGGACAGCATCCCCTCCCAACAAAGAATGATGCAGCCCAAAATGTCAATACAGACCTTCCTCAACTTACAGTGGGGGGGGGGGGGGGGCATCCCAATAAAGCCACCATAAAGCAAAAATATCCCAAGTCAAAATGCATTTAATACACTTAAACTCCCAAACATCACAGCTTAGCCCAGCCTACCTTACACTGCCAAGAACACTTATATTCACCTACAGCTGGGAAAAATCATCTCACATGAAGCCTAGTTTATAATAAAGTGTTGAATATGTTGTACAGTTTACTGAGTAGTACTGAAAGTGAACAACAGCATGGCTTCACGGGTAAAGAATGGTTTTAAGTGGTCTGTTGTTGACACTCATGATCACGTGGGGTCCTGGGACCCCTGGCCCCCTGCCACTGCCCAACCTCACAAGGGACTATCTGTGTGCCAAGGTTGAGAAAGACAATCTACTCACAGTAAAAACAAGTACATCAGAAGTTTTGAAACAGTGGACCAACTAAGGAAAAGGTCCATGTGAATTGGTGAAATACATATTTTCACTGAAATTTTTGCACACTGGCAAGGCAGAAAGATCAATAAATTAGACTCCGAGGTCTCATATATGAGATTTCTCCATGCCTCAGTTTATAATTTGCAATATTAAAGCATGCTTAAGTTGCTTCCCATTCTAAAATGCCATCAACTGCAACTTTATTATTTCCCAAATACATAGGGTAAGCAGGATATTTTTAACCCAAGAAGTTGTTCCAAAATGCTCAGCGTTAATGACTAGTTAAGAGCATTATATAATTATCATTTCAAAGTGTCAGCCTAATTCCCCAGGTTTGCTTGTTTGCATTTTTATTACAATGTTTTCATGTAAACTTCTGATTTAGTCTCCTTAGATAAACTTCAAATGTTACTTCTACTATGTGTTTTCCTAATACTCCTATACTTTCATAAATGGTACAAATATGATTTGTTTGCCAACCAAGCACCCAGCAGAATGTCACCAAGGAATTACTCCTTTTTAATGTTGATGTTTATTTTTTTATAATGTTCATAAGAAATCAAAACTTGTTTCTTCTCTGATTTCTACCATTATTTATTGGCTAAAATAATGTAATGATAAAAAGGTAGGAAAAGAATCCACATGTTTTATTTTCCTACAACGACCAGGAATATAAGCCTAGAGGGGTCAGAAATCCCCAAATCCTCTTATGCTGCTGAGGCCACACTTACAAGCCAGTGGCCAGTGAACTGCGTTTTTCCTGATTTTCAGTGGCCAGAGGCTACTGCCTTAAGAATCCCTTGGCCACACTGGGATTGAAAAAGAACGTTTACGCTTGATTTTTTTACCCCCTCCCCCAAAGTTCTCTAAGAAAGTGTTCTAGGGCATTACAGAACCGTGATACTATCAATGCCTTCTAAAGACCAGAGAGTAACACAACTGCAGATAATTATAGTTGGGTTTACTGATTCACTACAACCAGAAAGAACACACGTCGTGGGGACCCATGTACATCTCTCAGTAAGAAGGTGTTAGAAAAGGCATTATAGGATACTGGGCTGTGGTAGGAGATCTGGGGGAGGATTCAATAAACTGGGGCTTTGCTTTGATTTGGATGCTGCCGAGAAAGCAAAGGTAACTGGGCATCACTGGGCATCTTGATGAATCCCATCTAGAGGACAGGAAGTGAGACTGAAGCCATAACAGTAAAAAAGAAGTGGTCGCTCATATTAACCAGGCAAGTGGGATGGTTGATTCTTTTTGTGAGTCAGAGAATGTATTTTTGACTGTGTTCAGACATGATTGTGGAGTGGTCGTGGGTGTTTTTTCTTTTTTTCTTGGCCACTGTGTTTATAGAGTGGCCTCGTCTGAGGCTGGTATTCTATGAAATTGTTTCCGTTCAACAAAAGAACACCAAGACTCAGCTGTGAATGCCAGGCTAGCTCCCAGCTTCCGGCAGCTGCTTTGCTATTTCTCGATAATAATATTGCCCCACCCACACCAAGGAGAGACTTGGTCTCCTGCTACCTAAATCCACAAAGAGTTTGCTTCCACTGCCTGTCAACAATCCATCCTCCCTGCCGCGTCCAAAGAAAAAAGTCACCCCGAGACCAATGTCATTCAAAGATTTCAATTAAAGCCTTAATTTGATTCTTCCCTTCTGACAGTGTAGGTCTCATCTTGCTCCACTTCCTGAGCTGAGCAGGGACTCACATGAAGAGAGGCATCATATTCAAGGTATTTCACAGTGGCACTAGCCCATTCGACTGGATGCCAGTTAGGCGTTGGGGGTTCCCCGCTATGCCTGGCTCTAACTCTTCAGTGGCTGGATTTTAGGGAGTGTGAGGTAGGCAGAGAACAGGCCAGGGTTAGGTCTGAAGTAGGGAGGGCACTTGCGAGCAGGGAGCAGTGGTTATTACCAACTCATCCGGAGGTGTTTCAATAAGTGAACCACCTGGGAAGTGTGTTCTGGTACTTATCGCCAAGCATTAGCATCACCCTTTCTTGGAGGTAAACAACACTCACCTTTGAGACTTTCTGGCATCAAGAATGACAGAAAAGATTTTATTTATTTCTATTTTGTTAAAGAATGAGCCCATTCAAGTAGGCATTCCTTTATTCCATTTGTCTTCTGTATTATTCTTCCCAATATGGTTGGTTTAACTCTTTTAAAGAACGAAGACAAAGAGGAAATATTTATGGATGTACTTTAAAGATCTTAAAGTTCTCTTTTGTCTATAAAGATATATTTGATTTTTTTAAAGATGTAATGCCTCCAGTCACGACTAAATGCATAGCAAATTCAGACATATTTACTAACTTGGAGATTACTAAATTGGCTAATGGTTAATTAATTTAGTCAAACAACTTTTTTTAAAATGCAGTCATTTCAACAACAAAAAAGAACAATCCGGTAGCAGCCAAGTCCAGTGTAGATGGGGATGTTACTGGTTAAGATCTTCTGCCACAGGGCACCTGGGTGGCTCAGTCGGTTAAGCATCTGCCTTCGGCTCAGGTCATGATCCCAGGGTCCTGGGATCAAGTCCCACATCAGGCTCTCTGCTCAGCAGGGAGTCTGCTTCTCCTTCTCCCCGCACTCTCTCTCTCAAAAATAAATAAAATCTTAAAAAAAAAAAAAAAGATCTTCTGCCACATTAGGAATTCCAACTACCTAGACATTGACCAACCCACCACTAATCATATTCCTTTTGGTTGAAAATGCAATTGGTTTTTTGAAACTAATATTAGCTATTAGTTGTTTCATTTGGTTTTTAAATTTTAAAATCATTATTGCCCAAATTATTTCTTAAATATTAACTAAGGTTAAGCAATAATTTATTAAGTTAAGAAAGTTCTTTTTTTAAGGTCATTTTTACCAATGAGTTCATGCCAACAGAATTAAAGTTCATTCTGATTACACATCAGACTGTGGGGTAAAGGATTTCTCAGTCACTTAGGCTGCCTTAGCCTTCTGAAACATTAAGAATTTTTGCTAAAGAATTCTTAACTTTTTTATTCTAAAAGACTTTACAACTTACAGAAGATTCACAAGTCTACAAAGTATTTCCATTTACCCTGAGAAAATTCACCAACTGAAAACATTTTGCCCATTTGCTTATGATCTGTGTGTTTTCTGAATCATCTGTTTGAAAGTAATTGTTGATACAATACCTCTTACTCCTACACACTTCAGAGTATGTTTTCTGAGACGAACATGATTATCAAATTGAAGAAATTTAATACTGATAATATTATTATTGTCATATTTAGATTTCAGCAATTTTCCCAATAATATTCTGTACGGAAACTTTTTCCCCGTGACCCACTGTGTGTACTTGTGTTTACTTTTCATGTCTATTTTCTTTGACTTGAATGACATTGGCATTTACCAAAAGTACAGGATAGTTGTTTTTTAGCATGCTCTCAATTTGGGTTGACCCGATGCTTCCCCTCATGATTAAATTCAGGTTATGCACTTTTTGGCAGAAATGTCAAAGAAGTAAAGCTGTGCTCTTCTCGGGGTATGACATCAGGAGCAACATGGCATTTTGCCCCACTGTTGGTGGTGATTAAAAAAATAAGAAGAACTTTCTTTTAATCAGGTTTATTAATGTTGCTTTTTGCCCATAATGTGAAAATAGACACTTAGTGACTTTATAAAAGAAGAGTGACTTGCATGTCATGACTCATTCCTTAAGATCTACATCTCTACTGCATTTCTTTTCTACTTCCCTAGAACAAGTTGGTTCTGCCCATTTATTTTCATTCCCCTTGAACAGAATGGGAAAGAATAACCAGACTGACACAAACTGTTGTCACTGTGGTGACTACAACCGAGGACAGGTCTACAAAAATATCCAGCTCGTTCAACTTCACATAAGAAAGCCTGCCTGGGTCCAACAGGCCAAAAGCAATCAGGCTTGGAGGACATTTTTAGAAATTGATTATTTTAGCTTATTTCTGAAAGGAGACTAGATGCCACAATGGAATACACATTAAACAATGCATTAACGACCTCAAATTTAGAGCCAGCTGTACTAAAAATGGAAAACAAAATCCTGCCCATAGATAGTCATTTTGCAAAGACCAACAAGAACATCATGGGACTGTGGAGTCATTTGGTTCTGTTCTCCAACCACTATGTGGCAGAGCTAAACATAAAACCTTTCCCCAAGATTTTTTTCACACCTATTGCCTAAATATCTCCCAGAAAGGAATTTTCAGAGCTTCGACTGGAAATTGCTTCCAGAGTCTGGGGATACTTCTAGACACGAGAATATAATTTGGGGCACCTGAAATCTCTCCCTTCATATTTTTTCTGGTCTCAACCTATGAAAAAGTAAGAACAATTGGTCAGTCCTAAAGAACAGGAAGGTGGGAACCCATGGTAGGGGAGTGGGCAAGGGGCCAGTGAGGGGAGTCCAATCCACTGAGTTTTTATTTGGAGAAATTTTCTTTAATCCCTACAAAATTCTCACTACAAACCTCTAGATCCTCTATTATAACCTTAATGAAAACAGGATAATGTCTTTCCCACTGCTGTCTTCCTAGATAGATCCCAACCGTGTTGGCTACATTGTACTTTTTTTAATCAATAAATGTTGAATGAATGTATCAATAAATAAGTCTTATTTTGCTTTCCAACAGGATTATTTGTGGTCACTCACATTATAATTTTATCGTACTATATTAACATACTCCTTTTTCCATTTTGTCAGATTCATTCTATCATCCTTCATTATGTCATCTATAGATATATATATGTCATATATAGATAAACACTCTATCTGTACAGTATGGAATTTAATATGTGAATGGAAAACAGAAATAATCAAGTGATTGGCTCTGAACTGTAGATGAGTGTTCTGATATTCTAGTCAGCTTCTGCTACATAAGAAGCAAACACAAAATTTCAGCAGCATGCGATAATAAGCATTTACTAGCTCACAAATCTGTGGGTTGGTTGGAGTTTGGCTGATCTAGATTGGATTCAGGAAGATGCCTCTGCTGATTTTGGCTGTGCATGTTTATAAGCCTCGTAAGTCAGCGAGCTTGAGCTTGTCTTTCAAGTCTCATTACATCATGTCTGCTAATATTCTATTGGTCAGAGCAAGTCATAGGCCAAACCCAACATCAGTAGCTGCTCGCAATGAAAGCAAAGAGAGGGAATGAATACATCTAGAAAATAATCTAACTTACAACATCCTAGCAACACAAACTGGCTCCTGGCTTGTTTCCCACTTGTGAACTACAAAATTAAATTTCTTTTTGATTTTTCCACAATATTATATCCTCTCCAACCTCCAGCCTCTTATACATGCTGTCCCTCTGCCTAGAATAATCTCCCACACTTTCCTCTTATGCCATAAACCCATCTCTATTATTTGCCAGGCTAACACCTAGTCATTCTTCCAAACTATTATATTCTAAAAGCATCTCTAGATCCCAGAATCCAAGAAAGCTACCAACCCCAGATCTTTCCATATATCCTCATATCCCCTATCCTTCCCCCATGGCGCCTACCATATGTTAGAAAATTGCCATCTCTCTCTCTTCTCACATGACCATCTCTGTGAGGGCAGATTCCATCCTTTTTATTCATCTTTGTGCCCCCAGTCCCTAGATTAGTGGCTGATACACAACAAACACTCAGTAGATGTTTGTTGGATGAATAATTTGGATATAGTTACTCACCATTTGTGAAACATGAACACTGACCACATTACACTAACGTGTACTAACCACTGACATTCTCTTTACCCACTCTTTTATTATAGTTAAAAAATAAAATCATTTTAAGCTCTGCTTCTGGAGAACTACAAGTTCAAACACATGAGTTCTGATTCAATTGAGCAATGTGCACCATTCATCTGTAGATAATGTGATGTTCACTGGAATTTTCATAACACAAAAAATCAACTATTTGGACCAAAACTACACTAGACATTATAGTTTGAGCCCTCTGTGGGTGAGAATATATTTTTCTATTTAAAAAATATTCCTGGGGTACCTGAGTGGCTCAGTCAGCTAAGCATCCGACTCTTGCTTTGGGCTCAGGTCATGATCTCAGGGTCATGGGATTGAGCCCCAGGTCAGGCTCTATGCTCAGTGGGGAGTCTGCCTGAAACTGTCTCTCTCTCTCTCCTTCTGTCCCTCCCCTCCTCCCTCTCCCTCAAATAAATAAATCTTTGGGAGAAAAAAATTATTCTTATTACATGGGGAGAATGACCACTCCAAATTGGAACTCAGTTTTATTCAAGCAAGTAACTTTCCTCCTTCTAAAGCTCATCCCCAACAAAACCCCTAGAACAAAATGTCTCTCGATGATTGAATGCTTAAATAAATAATTGCTTGTAGCAAATCAATGGCTGCCTGCTAATATAAATATAGTGTACGTTTGTCTTTCACAGTCTTGTGTAAAAATATGAGCTTCTCATGCCAATTTACAGGCTTCTAGACTACATGTGAAGGGTCTGTCTATTTAGCAACATTGCTGAAAATAATCACTTCATCGTAAATCCATTCATCAAAACTAAACCAATTTCGTCTCTCCACTAGAATGTATCCATTTCCCCAATACATTATGGTAAGTTCAATGAACATTAAATTCACAATGACCGTGATTCTGAGAGAGAACATTTAGCAGTAAATTCTCCAAAGTGTTTACTTAGCCTTACAATATGATGATCCAGAACACTTTGAAAGGGACTGTTAAGAGGATTTCAACAATCCAGTGTGCCTTCCAATCAATAACTAATTCATCGCTACTAAATGGTTTCTTCAGCACAGAGCCACAGAAGAATCAATGGAATGGAATGTCTACTGCAGTGTCTCCATATATTCACTTAGCTCTGCAGAAAACTCTTTGTGAAAGGCTGGGAGAAATCATCAATGACTCCTAACAAGCACAACTGAAGATAACTTATTGTCATGCCTGTGACTGTTTTTGTAGCTTTAGTTCTAATTTGATGATATCTGGAGACATTTTGGTTGGTATATCATGGAAGGGCAATGCTACTGGTGTCTAGAGGATAGTGGTCAGGGATCCTGCTTAACATCCTTCAGTGAATGCCCAGGACACTGCCCGCCCCCCAACACACACACGTAATAAAGATTATCCAGTCCATATGTCAACAGTGCTGAGACTGAGAAACCTTATCTTATAGAAAGTTAATAGATGTAAATTCTAGAACTGTAGAACTATGCTACCCAGTATGGCAGCCACTAACCATATGTGACTACTGAGCCCCTGAAATTGGTAATTCCAAATTGAGATGTGCTGTAAGTGAAAAATAAACTGCAGATTTCAAAGGCATAGTATGAAAAAGAAAGAATATCTTAATACTTTTATAATGATTAGATACTGAAATGAAAATATTTTGGTTATATCAGGCTAAATAAAACATAGTATTAAAATTAAGTTCACCTCTTTCTTTTTACTTTGAAAAATGTCTACTAGAAAATGTAAAATTACACGTGCGGCTCTTGTTACCTCTCTTTTTGGACAGGACTAGGCTAGGATTTCCTTCTGTTTCCTTGATGACACACTGTCTTTACCCATGAAATGTGCACTTCAGTAAGTGGACTCTCAAAGTAAATTTAAATACAAAAAGCACCCAGTTGCTATGCATTCATATAAGATAATATAAGTGCCAAGGTAGTTAATCAAATCAGAGATACATGAGCAGCAAGATGCAGTTCCTTATTTATACTGATTTCCAAAACTGGTCAGAGGTGAAAAAAACAGAGTCATCGGGCTGTATTTTTTTTCTTTATGCCCAAATGGTTAGGGATAATCCATTAGCAAAATGTCCCATAGGTCAGACTTCAGGGAAGATGGCAGAGTAGGAGGATCCTAAGCTCAGCTCATCCCACAGATACAGGTAGATAACACCCACATCAGGGTAAATAACCCAGAAAATGCCCCAAAGACCAGCAGAACAAACTCTACAACTAAATGTAGAAGAGGCCACACTGAAGAGGGTAGGAAGGTAGAGATGTGGTGGGGAGCTAACCTCCACAGGTCTGGCCACCTGACGGACAGAGCCATGGGCATGGAGAGGGGTGAGAAACAGACTATCACACCAGGGAGCCTGCAAGGGGAAGAGGAATTCTTCCAAATGGCATTTGGCTTTGAAAATCAGAGGGGCCAAATTTTGTGAGCTCTTACAACCAGTGGGACTTAAAGCCTGGAATTTTAAAAATGAGCAGGCTCAGCTCTGGGAGAGCCAGGAGGGTTACAGGAAGCTGAGTCCCTGTTCTTACAGAGACAGCCCACTCTTGCAGCAGACCAACATGGACCTTGCTGGCATCACACCTTGCCCCTCATTCTCCTGTGGACCCGCCCCCTCCAATACACCCTTGGCCAGAGCCCATCCACAGCAGCACCACAAGCCTGGCAGTATGTAAGCAGCCCGACAGGGGCCAGCCCCACTCCAAAGTGACTCCTGCCCCAGAGGCAGTGGATTATAACCACACATACCAGTCCAACTGCAACCCCAGCAGTAGCCTAGGGGCAGCCATTGGGTCTGACTGCAACCCTTGCCCACCAATGAAAGCTTCTCAGGGGACAACACAGAAAAAGCACCCTGCAGTTCAGTGCTACCGCATCTCTGATAAACACATGATCTGACTCAACGCAAGCTCATGGTGGCCTCAGACTAGCCCACTAAATAACACAGGGACCAAACTCTGCCCAAAACAGGCAAAGAGAGCCATTGCAGATGACTGGACTGAAAGCAAATGCAGCTCAGCCACAAGAGTAGGGTGCATGCAACAGACATGGAGACACCTCTGACGTGCCAGGCTCTGGTGAACAGGGGACACTGCACTGCAGGACACTGCAGGATCTCTTCTTCATAAGGCCACTTCTCTCAAGAGCAGGAGACATACCTGACTTTCCTAACAGAGAGAAACAGATACAGAGCTAGACAAAATGAAGAGACAAAGGAACATGTCCCAAATGAAAGAAGAAAACAAAACCACAGCAAGATAACTAAATGAAATGAACATAAGTAAAAACAACCATAAAACAAGTAACACAATGACATTAATAAGTACATACCTCTCAATAGTTACTTTGAATGTAAATGGACTAAACACTCCAATCGAAAGACACAGGGTGATGAAATGGATAAAAAAAGAAAGACCCATCTAATGCTGCTTACAAGAGACTCATTTCAGACCTAAAGTCACCTGCAGATTGAACATGAAGGGATGGAAAAGCATTCATCATGCAAAGGGAAGTGATAAGGAAGCCTGGGTAGCAATACTTAAATCAGACAGAAGAGACTTTAAAACAAAGACTGTAACAAGAGACAAAGTAAGACACTTCTAACCATAAAGGTAACAATCCAACAAGAAGATATAACAATAGTAAATATTTCTGCACCCAATATGGGAGCACCCAGATACATAAAGCAACTATTAATCAACATAAAGGAAGTAATCGATAGTAATACAATAACAGTAAAGGACTTTAACACCCCACTTACATGAACAGATAGATCATCCAAGCAATAAATCAACAAGGAAACAATGACTTTGGATGGATCTACAAGATATATTCAGAACACACTGGACCAGATGGATCTAACAGATATATTCAGAACATTCCATCGTAAAACAGCAGAATACACATTCTTTTCAAGTGCACGTGGGACACTCTCCAGAACAGATCACATATTAGCCCACAAAACAAGTCCCAACAAATTAAAAAAGATTAAAGTCATACCATGCATCTTTTCTGACCATAACACTATGGAACTAGAAATCAATCATAAGAAAAAACTGGAAAGAGCACAAATACATGGAGGTTAAATAACATATTACTAAACAATGAATGGGTCAACCAAGAAATCAAAGAAGAAATTTAAAAAATATATGGAGACAAATGAAAATGAAAACACAAAGGTCCAAAGTGTTTGGGATGCAGAAGAAGCAGTTCTAAGAGGGAAGTTTATAGCAATACAGGTCTACCTCAAGACGCAAGAAAAACTGCAAATAAACAAACTAATTTTACACCTAAAAGATCTACAAAAAGAACCCATACCAGTAGAAGGAAGGGAAACAAACAAAACCCATACCAGCAGAAAGAAGGAAATAATAAAAATGAGAGCAGAAATAAATGAAATAGAAACTAAAAAACAATAGAAAAGATCAATAAAACCAGGAGCTGGTTCTTTGAAAAGATCAACAAAATTCATAGACCTTTAGTCAGCCTCATCAAAAAAGAAAAAAAAAAAAAATAAAGCAAGGACTCAGATAAACAATATCAGACATGAAAGAAGAGAAATAACAACCGACATCACAGAAATACAGAGGATTATCAGAGAATATTACGAAAAATTATATGCCAACAAATCAGACAACCTAGAAGAAATGGATAAATTCCTAGAAACATATAACCTCCCAAAACTGAATCAGTAAGAAAGAGAAAATTTGAACAGACCCATTACCAGCAATGAAATCAAATCACTAATCAAAAAAACTCACAACAAACAAAACTCCAGGACTAAACAGCTTCACAGGTAAATTCTACCAAACATTTAAAGAAGAGTTAATACCTATTCTTCTCCAACTACTCCAAAAAATAGAAGAGGAAGAAAAGCTTCTAAATTCATTCTACAAGGCCAGCATGACCCTAATACCAAAACCAGATAAAGACACCATAAAAAAAGAGAACTATAAGCCAAAGTCCCTGATGAATATAGATACAAAAGTCCTCAACAAAGTATTAGCAAACCGAATCCAACAATACTTTAAAAAGAATCATTCACCACAATCAAGTGAGATTTATTCCTGGGATATAAGGGTGGCTCAATATTTGCAAATCAATCAACATAATACATCACATCAACAAGGTAAAGGATAAAAACCGTATGATTATTTCAATAGATGCAGAAAAAGCATTTGACAAAGTACACCATCTGTTTGTGATAAAAACCCTCACCAAAGTTTAGAGGTTTAGCAGGAACATACCTCAACATAATGAAGGCCAATTATCAAAAACCACAGCTAACACCATACACAATGGTGAAAAACTGAGAGCTTTCCCCTGGGATCAGGAACAAGACAAGGATGTCCACTCTCACCACTTTTAATCAGCATAGTACCAGAAGTCTTAGCTACAGCGATGAGACAACAAAAACAAATAAAAGGCGTCCAAACTGGTAAGGAAGAAGTAAAACTTTCACTATTTATAGATGACATGATACTACATATACAAAACACTAAAGACTCCACCAAAAAACTTCTAGAAGTAATAAATGAATTCAGTAATGGTGCAAGATACAAAATCAATATACAGAAATCCACTGCATTGCTGTCCACTTAATAATGAAGTAGCAGAAGGAGAGATTAAGAAAACAATGTCATCAAAAAGAATAAAATACCTAGTAATAAACTTAATCAAGGAGATGAAAGATCTGTACCCTAAAAACTATAACACACTGCTGAAAGAAATTGAAGAGAACAAAAATAAATGGAAAGATACTCCATGCTCATGGATTAGAAGAACAAATATTGTTAAAATGTCCATACTACCCAAAGCAATCTGCAGATTCATACAATCCCAATCAAAATACCAACAACATTTTTCACAGAACTAGAGCAAATAATCTTAAAATTTGTATAGAACAACAAAAACCCCCAAATACCCAAAGCAATCTTGAAAAAGAAGGACAAAACTGGAGGCATCACAATCCCAGATTTCAAGATACACTACAAAACTATCATCAATACAGTATGGTAGTAGCACAGAAACAGACACATACATCAACAGAACCCAGTAGAAAACCCAGAAATAAACCCACAAGTATATGGTCAATTACTCTTCAACAAAGCATGAAAGAATATCCAATGGGAACAGGCCTCTTCAACAAATGGTGTGGGGAAAACTGGGCAGCTACAGGCAAAAAGAATGAAACTGAACCACCTTCCCACACCACACAAAAAAATAAACTCAAAATGGATAAAAGACCTAAATGTGAGATTGGAAACCATAAAAATTCTAGAAGAGAGCACAGGAAGTCATTTCTCTGACACTGGCCAAAGCAACAGTTTTCTAGATATGTTTCCTGAGGGAAAGGAAATAAAAGCAAAAATAAACCTGGGACTACCTCAAAATAAAAAGCTTCTGCACAGCAAAGGAAACAATCAACACAACTAAATATCTACATTGGTAAGATATTTGCAAATGACATATCTGATAAAGGGTTAGTATCCAGAATATATAAAGAATTGACACTACTCAACACCCAAAGAACAAATAATTCAGTCAATAAATGGGCAGAAGACATGAACAGACATTTCTCTAAAGAAGACATACAAATGGCCAACAGACACATGAAAAGATGCTCAAGATCACTTATCATCAGGGAAATGCAAATCAAAACCACAAGGAGCTACCATCCCACACCTGTCAGAAGGACTAAAACGAAAAACACAAGAAACAACAAATGTTGGCGAGGATGTGGAGAAAGGGGAATCCTCTTGCACTATTGGTGGGAATGCAAGCTGGTGCAGCCACTCTGGAAAACAGTACGGAGGTTCCTCAAAAAAACTAAAAATAAACTACCATAGGATGCAGTAATTCCACTATTGGGTCAACAGTTTAAAAAACTAGGAGGTAAGTAAACATTGTGACAGCAGGGAAACATTTCTGAGAGGAAAGCCCAGTAGCCAGGTCATTAAAAATTAGACCAATCAGTTAAACTGTCAGTCATGAAACTTGAACCCTTCTATACATAATACCACAGGGACAGTGTTGTAGAGTGGAATCCACCTTCTTAAGAATCCACCCCAAAACACAGTACAAACAGATTGAAACATTAAATTACAGGTCATGACAGCGAAGGAGGACAATCAGAAGAGTGAGTGAACACCCGCACCATGGAGGGTAGGGCTTGGATGTGGGAATAAAGGCACAATTTAGGCCAACAACACTGAGAGGGACTGTGTCGTGGAGGAGATGCCAGAACAGCAGAGTGAGCTGCAGCTCAGAGCAAAGACCGGCATGGGGTGAGACCGGCAACTGTGATGACGACAAGACTTGCCTGCCTATGGCTGTGCAGTAATTTCTGGAAAGAGCTCAGCAGTGAGACAAACCTCTTTGTCTTAATGAGCAGGAAGAGGATTTAGAACTTTACTGTCCAGGCGATAGGGAGCCAGGGAATGCTATGGAGAGAGGGGGAGAGTGTGTGTAAGAAGAACAACAGGGCACGCATGCACATGGGATGGACTGCAGAGGGACGCCATGGCAGGAGGATGTATAATCAGCATACAATGTGCAGTGCTATTCCCACGGGTGTTTTCCAAAGTAGCCCTACAAATGACATTCCGTCCCTTAGCCCTCAAGTGTACCCTTCTCACCACACCCCTGCCAACACTGGGTATCTCTTGTCTTTCTGACAATAGCCATTCTAACAGGTGTTAAAAGCTTTCATAAAGGAAATCATTAACAGGTAATGGGTTTCACATACCTATCTTGAACTTCAATGAATGGCTATCCCCCCTCACCCACCGCTTCTGAAATGAGGTCTGTCACATAACGCCATCCGCTCATCCCAGTACCACATACAAGAGACTTCATTATTGGTCCATTATTTATCATCAGTAAAACACTAAGCAAATGTCCAGGGCACGTGAGTGGCTCAGTCAGCTAAGCATCTGCCTTCAGCTCAAGTCATGATCCCAGGGTCCTGGGATTGAGCCCCACATCGGGCTCTCTGCTTGCAGGGGGTCTGCTTCTCCCTCTCCTCCCTGCTGGTGCTCCCTCTTGCTATCTCTGTCTCAAATAAATAAATTAAATTAAATCTTTAAAAAAAAAAAACACTACGGGCGCCTGGGAGGCTCAGTCGTTAAGCATCTGCCTTAGGTTCAAGTCATGATCCCAGGGTTCTGGGATCGAGCCCCGCCTCGGGCTCCCTGCTCCACGGGAAGCCTGCTTCTCCCTCTCCCTCTCCCCTTGCTTGTGTTCCCTCTCTTGTTGTGTCTCTCTCTGTCAAATAAATAAATAAAATCTTTAAAAACAACAACAGGGGGCAGACCAAGATGGCAGAGCAGTAGGAGACCTGGATTTCGTCTCCTCTCAGGAATTCAGCTGGATAGGAATCAAACCATTCTGAACACCTATGAACTCAACAGGAGATCGAAGAACAGAATAGCAACAATTCTCTGAACAGAGAAGCAACCACTTTCTGGAAGGTAGGACGTGCGGAGAAGTGAGTCCGAGGCGATATTCGGGAGGATAGACGGCGGGGGAGGGGCCTCCGTCGGCCGCTTCTGGCAAGTGATAGAGCCGCGGAGCACAAAATCGGAACTTTTAAAAGTCTGCTCCGCTGAGGGACGTCACTGCGGTGGCTAAGCGGGGGATGGAACCCTCCGGGACAGTGTGGTGTCAGGACCCTCGGGGTCACAGAAAGACCAGGGGTGCCTGAGTTTGGCAGAGCTCCCAGGGATCGGAGCGGGGAAGCCGGCTGCAGAGACAGAGCCGAGGAGCGGGCTTTCAGCTCGGGGTGGCCATAAACCGTGATCCGCGGCCCAGTCGGGCCCCTGCTCCTCCAGCAGGGACCCCACAAGCGGCAGATCTGGGGAGACTCACCTTCCTCCCCCGGGAGGAGCCGCGCGGGAGCGCACCGCAGGGATCTGCTGGGTTTGGAGACTCCACCCGGGGTCGGGGGCCAGAGATAGAAACGCGCGGTCACAGGCCGGGTGAGCACGGAGTGCGGCCGGAGACCGGGGAGACGGGAGTGACTGGCGGCTTTTCTCTGGGGGCGCACTGAGGAGCGGGCCCGAGTTCTCGGCTCCTCCGGGCCGGAGATTGGGAGGCCGCCATTTTCACTCTCCGCCTCCAAAGCTGTACGGAAAGTTTGCAGGGAACAAAAGCCCCGGAGAGCAAACCCGAGAAGATGACTCAGCCGGGAGGGGGCAAGGGCGGGGCAATTCCGCCTCCGGCAGAGACATTTGGAAACCACGGCAACAGGCCCCTCCCAGAAGATCAGCGAGAACAGCCAGCCAAGACCAAGTTTACCGATCAATGAGAAGGGCAGAACTCCAGCCCTAGGGGAATACTGCACATAGAATTCATGGCTTTTTTACCATGATTCTGTAGTCTTTCAAAGTTAATTTTTTTAAAATTTTTTTTAATTTTTCTTTTTCCCTTTTTCAACCAACATCTTATCAATCCCTTTTTTAAAAAAAATTTTATTTTTCATTTTTAGAGTCAAATTCTATCCCTTCATAGTAGTTACCCGTATTTTTGGCATATATATATAAGCTGTACTCTCTTTAAAATTTTGAGATAGTTTCTTCTAACAGATCAAAATATACCCTAAATCTCTAGTGTATGGTTTTTTCCTACTCCCCTGCCTGATCACATTCTCTCCTTTTTTTTTTTCTTTAAATCCTCTTCTATCTTTTTTCAAACAACTTCTTATCAATTCCTTTTATAAAATTTTTTATAATTTCCATCTTTATAGTCATATTCCATCCTTTCATCATATCAACCCTTATTTTTGTACATATATAAGTTTTTCTTTCTTTAAAATTTTGGGAGGCACTTTCTTCTAACAGACCAAAATACACCCAAAATCTAGTGTGTGGCACTGATCTATATACCAGCCTGATCATATTTGATCATATTCTGGTTTTTTTGTTGTTG
Organism: Mirounga leonina; assembly: GCF_011800145.1. Taxonomy (NCBI): domain Eukaryota; kingdom Metazoa; phylum Chordata; class Mammalia; order Carnivora; family Phocidae; genus Mirounga; species Mirounga leonina. Next base: position 6,041,105 of record NW_023270649.1, read on the forward strand.
TTGTTTTGTTCTGGTTTTGTTTGTTTTTATCTTTATCTTTTTCTTTTTTTTTTTTTTTTTGCTTTTTCTTTTTTCTCTTTCCCTTTCTTTTCCCACTGCTTCAGGTCTTTTCTGACTTGTTTAGAGTGTATTTTCTGGGAACGGTGTTACCCTGTTAGCATTTTGTTCTCTCATTAATCTATTCTCCTCTGGACAAAATGACAAGACGGAAAAAATCACCTCAACAAAAAGAACAAGAGGTAGTACCGACTGCCAGGGACCTACTCAATACAGACATTAGTACAATGTCGGATCTAGAGTTCAGAATCATCACTTTAAAGATACTAGCTGGGCTTGAAAAAAGCATGGAAGTTATTAGAGAAACCCTTTCTGGAGAAGTAAAAGAACTAAAATCTAACCAAGTCGAAATCAAAAAGGCTATTAATGAGGTGCAATCAAATATGGGGGCGCTAACTGCTAGGATAAATGAGGCAGAAGAGAGAATCAGTGATAGAAGACCAAATGATGGAAAATAAAGAAGCTGAGAAAAAGAGAGATAAAGAACTACTGGATCACAAGGGCAGAATTCGAGAGATAAGCGATACCATAAGATGAAACAACATTAGAATAATTGGGATCCCAGAAGAAGAAGAAAGAGAGAGGGGGGCATAAGGTATAATGGAGCAAATTATAGCAGAGAACTTCCCTAATTTGGGGAAGGAAACAGGCCTCAAAATCCAGGAAGCACAGAGAACCCCTCTCAAAATCAATAAAAATAGGTCAACACCCCGACATCTAATAGTAAAACTTACGAGTCTCAGAGGCAAAGAGAAAATCCTGAAAGCAGCTCAGGAGAAGAGATCTGTAACCTACAATGGTAGAAACATTAGATTGGCAACAGACCTATCCACAGAGACCTGGCAGGCCAGAAAGGACTGGCAGGATATATTCAGAGCACTAAATGAGAAAAATATGCAGCCAAGAATACTATATCCAGCTAGGCTGTCATTGAAAATAGAAGGAGAGAGAAAAAGCTTCCAGGACAAACAAAAACTAAAGGAATTTGCAAACACAAAACCAGCCCTACAAGAAATCTTGAAAAGGGGTCCTCTAAGCAAAGAGAGAGCCTAAAAGCAACATAGACCAGAAAGGAACACAGACAATATACAGTAACAGTCACCTTACAGGCAATACAATGGCACTAAATTCGTATCTTTCAATAGTTACCCTGAATGTAAATGGGCTAAATGCCCCAATCAAAAGACAGAGACTATCAGATTGGATTAAAAAACAAGACCCATCGATATGCTGTCTGCAAGAGACTCATTTTAGACCCAAAGACACGCCAAGATTGAAAGTGAGGGGGTGGAAAACCATTTACCATGCTAATGGACACCAAAAGAAAGCTGGGGTGGCAATCCTTATATCAGACAAATTAGATTTTAAACCAAAGACTGTAATAAGAGATGAGGAAGGACACTGTATCCTACTTAAAGGGTCTGTCCAACAAGAAGATCTAACAATTGTAAATATCTATGCCCCTAACATGGGAGCAGCCAATTATATTAGGCAATTAATAACAAAAGCAAAGAAACACATCGACAACAATACAATTATAGTGGGGGACTTTAACACCTGCCTCACTGAAATGGACAGATCGTCTAAGCAAAAGATCAACAAGGAAATACAGACTTTAAATGACACACTGAACCAAATGGACTTCACAGACATATTCAGAACATTCCACCCCAAAGCAACGGAATACACATTCTTCTCTAGTGCCCATGGAACATCCTCCAGAATCGATCACATCCTAGGTCATAAATCAGGACTCAACCGGTACCAAAAGACTGGGATCATTCCCTGCCTATTTTCAGACCACAATGCTTTGAAACTAGAACTCAATCACAAGAGGAAAGTCAGAAAGAACTCAAATACATGGAGGCTAAAGAGCATCCTACTGAAGAATGCATGGGTCAACCGGGAAATTAAAGAAGAATTAAAAAAATTCATGGAAACCAATGAAAATGAAAACACAACTATTCAAAATCTTTGGGATGCAGCAAAGGCAGTCCTAAGAGGAAAGTATATAGCAATACAAGCCTTTCTCAAGAAACAAGAAAGGTCTCAAGTACACAACCTAACCCTACACCTAAAGGAGCTGGAGAAAGAACAGCAAATAAAGCCTAAATCCAGCAGGAGAAGAGAAATAATAAAGATCAGAGCAGAAATCAATGAAATAGAAACCAAAAGAACAGTAGAACAGATCAACGAAACTAGGAGCTGGTTCTTTGAAAGAATTAACAAGATTGATATACCCCTGGCCAGACTTATCAAAAAGAGAAGAGAAATGACCCAAATCAACAAAATCATGAATGAAAGAGGAGAGATCACAACCAACACCAAAGAAATACAAACAATTATAAGAACATATTATGAGCAACTCTATGCCAGCAAATTAGATAACCTGGAAGAAATGGATGCATTCCTAGAGATGTATCAACTACCAAAACGGAACCAGGAAGAAATGGAAAACCTGAACAGACCCATAACCACTAAGGAAATTGAAGCAGTCATCAAAAATCTTCCAACAAACAAAAGCTCAGGGCCAGATGGCTTCCCAGGGGAATTCTACCAAACATTTCAAGAAGAATTAATACCTATTCTTCTGAAACTGTTCCAAAAAATAGAAATGGAAGGAAAACTTCCAAACTCATTTTATGAGGCCAGCATTACCTTGATCCCAAAACCAAAGACCCCATCAAAAAGGAGAATTACAGACCAATATCCCTGATGAACATGGATGCAAAAATTCTCACCAAAATACGAGCCAATAGGATCAACAGTACATTAAAAGGATAATTCACCACGACCAAGTGGGATTTATCCCTGGGCTGCAAGGTTGGTTCAACATCTGCAAATCAATCAACGTGATACAATACATTAACAAAAGAAAGAACAAGAATCATATGATCCTCTCAACAGATGCAGAAGACGCATGTGACAAAGTACAGCATTCTTTCTTGATCAAAACTCTTCAGAGTATAGGCACAGAGGGTACATACCTCAATATCATAAAAGCCATCTATGAAAAACCCACAGCGAATATCATTCTAAATGGGGAAAAACTGAGAGCTTTCCCCCTAAGGTCAGGAACGCGGCAGGGATGTCCACTATCACCACTGCTATTCAACATAGTATTAGAAGTCCTAGCCACAGCTATCAGACAACAAAAAGAAATAAAAGGCATCCAAATCGGCAAAGAAGAAGTCAAACTCTCACTCTTTGCAGATGATAGGATACTTTATGTGGAAAACCCCACAGACTCCACCCCAAAACTGCTAGAACTCATACAGGAATTCAGTAAAGTGGCAGGATATAAAATCAATGCACAGAAGTCAGTGGCATTGCTATACACCAACAACAAGACAGAAGAAAGAGAAATTAAGGAGTCGATCCCATTACAATTGCACCCAAAACCATAAGATACCTAGGAATAAATCTAACCAAAGAGGCAAAGGATCTGTACTCAGAAAACTATGAAATACTCATGAAAGAAACTGAAGAAGACACAAAGAAATGGAAAAACGTTCCATGCTCATGGATTGGAAGAACAAACATTGTGAAGATGTCAATGCTACCTAGAGCAATCTACACATTCAATGCAATCCCCATCAAAATACCATCCACTTTTTTCAAAGAAATGGAACAAATCATCCTAAAATTTGTATGGAACCAGAAAAGACCCCGCATAGCCAGAGGAATGTTGAAAAAGAAAAGCAAAGCTGGCGGCATCACAATTCCGGACTTCCAGCTCTATTACAAAGCTGTCATCATCAAGACAGTATGGTACTGGCACAAAAACAGACACACAGATCAATGGAACAGAATAGAGAGCCCAGAAATGGACCCTCAACTCTATGATCAACTAATCTTTGACAAAGCAGGAAAGAATGTCCAATGGAACAAAGACAGTCTCTTCAACAAATGGTGTTGGGAAAATTAGACAGCCACATGCAGAAGAATGAAACTGGACCATTTCCTTACACCACACACAAAAATAGACTCCAAATGGATGAAAGACCTAATGTGAGACAGGAGTCCATCAAAATCCTAAAGGAGAACACAGGCAGCAACCTCTTCGACCTCAGCCGCAGCAACTTCTCCTAGAAACATTGCAAGGCAAGGCAAGGGAAGCAAGAGCAAAAATGAACTATTGGGACTTCATCAAGATAAAAAGCTTTTGCAAAGCAAAGGAAACAGTCAACAAAACCAAAAGACAACCGACAGAATGGGAGAAGATATTTGCAAATGACATAGCAGATAAAGGGCTAGTATCCAAAATCTATAAAGAACTTATCAAACTCAACACCCAAAGAACAAAGAATCCAATCAAGAAGTGGGCAGAAGACATGAACAAACATTTTTCCAAAGAAGACATCCAAGTGGCCAACAGACACATGAAAAAGTGCTCAACATCGCTCGGCTTCAGGGAAATCCAAATCAAAACCTCAATGAGATACCACCTCACACCAGTCAGAATGGCTAAAATTAACAAGTCAGGAAAGGACAGCTGTTGGCGGGGATGCGGAGAAAGGGGAACCCTCCTACACTGCTGGTGGGAATGCAAGCTGGTGCAGCCACTCTGGAAAACAGTATGGAGGTTCCTCAAAAAGTTGAAAATAGAGCTACCATATGATCCAGCAATTGCACTACTGGGTATTTACCCCAAAGATACAAAAGTAGGGATCCGAAAGGGTACGTGCACCCCAATGTTTACAGCAGCAATGTCCACAATAGCCAAACTGTGGAAAGAGCCAAGATGTCCATAGACAGATGAATGGATAAAGAAGATGTGGTATATATATACAATGGAATATTATGCAGCCATCAAAAGGAATGAGATCTTGCCATATGCAACGACGTGGATGGAACTGGAGGGTATTATGCTGAGCAAAATAAGTCAAAGACAAAGACATGTATCATATGACCTCACTGATATGAGGAATTCTTAATCTCAGGAAACAAACTGAGGGTTGCTGGAGTGGGGGGTGGGGTGGGAGGGATGGGGTGACTGGGTGATAGACATTGGGAAGGGTATGTGCTATGGTGAGCACTGTGAATTGTGTAAGACTGTTGAATCACAGACCTGTACCTCTGAAACAAAGAATGCAATATATGTTAAGAAAAAAAAAAAAAAAGAAGATAGCAGGAGGGGAAAAATGAAGGGGGAGAAATCGGAGGGGTAGACGAACCATGAGAGAGGATGGACTCTGAAAAACAAACTGAGGGTTCTAGAGGGCAGGGGGGTGAGGATGGGTTAGCCTGGTGATGGGTATTGAGGAGGGCACGTTCTGCATGGAGCACTGCGTGTTATGCACAAACAATGAATCATGGAACACTACATCTAAAACTAATGATGTAATGTATGGGGATTAACATAACAATAAAAAATTAAAACAACAACAACAACAACAACAACACTAAGCAAAGGTATACTCAGCATTTTAAAGTTAAGTATGCCAGCAATGATGCCTAAGAATTATTCAGCACCAAAATGAGAACTGGGGAGGGCATTTGATATTTTGTTACAAATTATCCTGTTCCCTAATCTCCAGAGACAGGAGGCCAACAGTGAACACAATCTAATTAGGAGGCAGTAGGACGTGTATCTTCCTTGGAAAAAGAACAACTAATTACAAACTAAAGACAATCAAAGATAATAATATTATTGTCTGAGTATTATTATTCACTGAATATTATTATTTTTTTAAGATTTTATTTATTTATTTGACAGAGACACAGCGAGATAGGGAACACAAGCAGGGGGAGTAGGAGAGGGAGAAGCAGGCATCCTGCGGAGCAGGGAGCCCGATGCGGGGCTCGATCCCAGAACCCTGGGATCATGACCTGAGCCGAAGGCAGACGCTTAACGACTGAGCCACCCAGGCGCCCCTATTCACTGAATATTATTAAACACCTTCTGAAAGTCCAATATGTTCAGAGTAGGACCCAAGTTTTCATGTGACATGGAAATGCAAAACATAAAGGAAAAGAAGAATGAGTTGTTGTTGTTGTTGTTGTTTTAAATCAATTTGGGTAAAACAAGAAGAAAGCTAAACCCCAGACTTCAAAGTACCCAAATGACTGCCAATGTCATTGAAGACTGATCAGGGCATGTTGAAAAGACAGGAGCAAACAAAACCACTGGGATCATGAAGCAACTACAGATCTGCCAACAAACCAGTAAAAACACACTTTTCCGACACAAAGGGCACCGAACCAAAGGCACAGAACATGGATCCTTGTTTGCAAGAAGAGAAATAAGAGGAAACAAGCTGGCAGCAGGAACTTCCTGCACCAAATCAGCTTCCAGAAGCAGAAAAATAGAATTAAAGGAAGAATCACATGGACAAATTATATTTGCTGGCATTGTTCTGTCTCAATGGCAGTGGGAAAAAGAAATTTAAATTGTTAACAAAGAAATGTTTAAAAATCAGCCTTTTTTCACTCGCTGAGAAGTAAAGGATAAATAAATTTATACATCAGATAGCCTGGCACATCATCTTGCTTCTTTCCCCCCCAAAAAAATCCAGAAATAAAACATAAAACGTATATGTAAGTAGAAATCAACAGCTCTTTTATATGTAAACAACACAAATTAGAAGATACAATTGCAGACAAGGCACCATGTAAAACAGCAATAATAAATATAAATTGTCTTGAAATAGCAAGAAATATGTAAGAACTTTAGGAGGAGTATTTTTAAGTTCTTCCAGGGGAGGGGAGAAGAAAATGTAAACACATGAAAGGCATTCCAAGTTGCTGAGTATGAAGAATCAACATCATAATATAATTGTCTCTAAATGTATCTAAAATAGCACCCAACCAATTTGTTTTAGGAACCTGGTATGCTGATCCTAAATTTTATAGGGAGCCAGAGGTAAATAAGAATAGCCAACAAAAATCTAAAGTAACTGAATTATATGATGAAAGCAACTCAATAAAAAACGGGCAAAGATTTTAACAGACACTTCATAGAGGATATTCAAATGGTCAATACGAACATGACAAAATGTTTAGCCTCATTAGTCATCAGTAAAATGCACAATAAAACCACCATGTGATACCATCATATACCCACCCAGTATGTCGAAAATTAAAAAGACTGACTTTGAAATGATTCTGAGGATTAGAGTAACTAGAACTCTCACCCATGTTTGGGAGAGTGTCAAAGAGTACGACAACCTTGGGCGGACTGGGGGGAGGGGTGTTCTTAAAAAGTCAAAAACCTACCCTATGACTGAGCCATTTCATACACTTATGTATCCCGTCCCCACAGAAAAAGGAAAAGAAAACATACAGGCAACAAAATGAGCTGTGCGATAATGCTCAAAAAAGGCTAAAACTGCAAGCAGCCCAGGTCCTGAGAAATTGGTAAGTAAATGAACCAAATGTGGCATATTCACACAACAGAATACCACTCATCAATAAAAAAAACAAGCTACAGATCCACGAACAACATGCTTAAGTCTCAAAAACAATTATGCTCCTGAAAAAAGCCTTCTGCAACAGAATGCACACTTTATGGAGTCAGAACAGTGGTGGTCTCTGTGGGAGTGGGGCTGGGGGCTGACGGGCAAGAGGCATGAAGGAATTTTCTGGGGTGACGGTAATGTTCTGTATCTTGATAACAATTTGCGTTGCATAAGCATATGCATTTGTCAAACCCCAGTGAATTTCACTGTATGTAAATTTTGGCTCAAAATTTTAAAAAAAATACTGTAAGCAAATGCTAAACTCTAGTTAATGATGAGGCAATGCTGAACTATTTGGGGGAAGTATACTGACGTCTTCAATTTACTTTGACACGCATCAAAAAATATGATGAATTAGTGTACAGAAGGATGAATAGATGGATAGATAGGTGTTAAAACAAGGTTAGTAAAATGTTAAGGGTCTAATCCATGTGGTGGGTAGATGGGTGTTCATCGTAAAATAATCTCAACACTGCCACATGTTTGAAAATCTTTTTAATAAAATGTTGAAAACAGTGTAAAGAAACTAAAACAATGATGAAGACTAGCCCCATAGCATGCTGAAATTTATGTTCCATATTAACTTTAACATAAATAAAAAATAAGATCAACAGAACAGAGTAGAAAATTTCTATTCAGAAACAGAATGCCCAAAACATGAAAATTAAGTGCTGTCCAAGGGGTATTAAATTTCAGCTACACATGATGAATAGGTTCAAGAGATCTGTTGTAAAACACTATGCCTCTTGTTAACAATACTGCACTGTGCACTTAAAAATGTGTTAAGAGGGGGCACCTGGGTGGCTCAGTTGGTTGAGCGTCTGCCTTCGGCTCAGGTCATGATCCCGGGGTCCTGGCATCCAGCCCCCCCCCCAACCCCCACCCCCATCCTATCTCGGTCCTATCGGGCTCCCTGCTCAGTGGGGAGCCTGCTTCTTTCTCCCTCTGGCCCTCCCCCTGCTTGTGTCCTCTCTCTCTTTCTCTCTCTTTTTCCCTCTCTATCAAAAATAAATAAATAAAATCTTCTAAAAAATGTGTTAAGAGGGTAGATCTCATGTTAGGTGTTCTTACACAATCAAAAAATTATGTACTAAAAAAAACATAGGAAAATTCTTCTTTAACACCAGAGGGGGAAAGTCCTTTCCAACCATGACCAAATGCCAAAAGTTATAACAATACTAATGAATTCAACCACATAAAAGTCAGCACTCTTAGAGGAAAACTATAATAAACTCAAACACAGATGACAAACTGGGAGGAAATTATAATATATCACACAGTTAATTTCTCCAATAAATAAGCAGCTCATAGATATAATGTTGGCAACCTGATAGGAAAAACAAAAACAAAAAAAACACAGAGAAATGATATGAGCAGACAATTCACAGAAAAGGAAAGACAAATGGTTTTTAAACCCATGAAAATATCCTCAACCTCAAACACAATAATTGAAAAAAATGTATCTTTGTGTAGTTTTAATTTGCATTTCTATCAGAAGTGAAAAAAGAATGCTATAGAGCGTATAATTCACTTTCAACAGGACAGAAAGAATGAGCACACACACACACATACATAACAACACATATAAAAATGTGTTTGTACATATTTTTTAAAGCTCCAGAGAGGAACACAAGAAATAATAACATGGATTGCTTGTTCAGAGTGACAGGGAGATTTTTTTCACAGTATACCCTTTTATACTTTTTAAATTTTTAATCATGTAGTTGAACTACCTACTAAAGAATTAGACTTAAAACAGAAAAAAGAATTCTACTGCAAACAAAGGCAGCAGAGTGGGAGACACCGTGGGTGCCAGCCAAACTCTGCTACTAATTAACTGTGTGAACTTGGGCCAGTCCCTTGGAATTGCTGACACTTCTGGTTGCATTAATCTCAGAAAGATTCTCATCCCTCCTCTTGTTCTATAGAAGAGGAAACAGAAACACAAATTAAATGGCTTAGCAACATCACATGCGGTCCCTTTATGGGCAGAGCCACAAAAGCTGTCCATGTGTCCATTTCTTCTTGTCTGAGATGGGAGTCCTGTCATCAAGAGATGAAAAGACAAGCCACGAATGCTGGCGGAGAGTATCTGTAAATCACACAACTGACAGTGGACGTGGATCCAGAGTGCATACAGAACTCTCAAAATCCAACAACAAGAAAACAAGCATCTAAAAAGATGCTCAACATCTTTAGCCATCAGGGAAAAGAAAATTAAAAACCACAGCAAGATACCACTGTGCATCTTTAGAACGGCTAAAACTTACCAAAAAAAAAGGACAACACCAGATAGTGGAAAGAATACGACACAATTTGAATCCTTACGCGCTGCTGGTGTATAAAATGCAAGAGGGGGTGCCTGGGTGGCTCAGATGGTTAAGCATCTGCCTTCAGCTCAGGTCATGGTCCCAGGGTCCTGGGATCGAGTCCCGCATCAGGCTCCCTGCTCAGCGAGGAGCCTGCCTCTCTCTCTCTGTCTCTTATGAATAAATAAATAAAATCTTAAAAAAAAATAAAAATAATAAAAAATAAAAAATAAATAAAATGCAAGAGGGTACAACGCTTTAGAAAACAGTTTGGCAGGGGCACCCGGGTGGCTCAGTCAATTAAGCATCCAACTCTTGGTTTCAGCTCAGGTCATGATTTCAGGGTCGGGAGATCGAGCCCCAAGGCCGGCTCCTCACTCAGCACATAGACGGCTTGAGATTCTCTCTCTCCTCTCCCTCTGCCCCTCCCCATCACTTTCTCTCTCTCTTTCTCTCTCTAAAATAAGTAAATACATAAAATATATTTTTTTAAAGTTTGGCAGTTTCTTATAAAGTTAAACATATGCTTACCATATAACTCAAAAACCTGTACACAAATGTCTATAGCACTTTTATTCAGAATCACCAAAAAGCTACAGAAAGAACCCAAGTTATCTTTCAACTATCAATGGAATACTATGTAGCTCTAAAGGGAACAAACTACTGATACATGCAACACCCTGGACGGATCTCAAAGCTGTACTGTTGAGTGAAAGCAGCCAATCTCAAAAGGCTACATAAGGCATAATCCCATTCACGTGCCTTTTTGGGAAACGCAAAATTGGAGGAATGGAGAAGACATCAGTGGTTGCTAGGAGTTCTGGCAGGGGGAGACTTGACTAAAAGGGGAAGCATGAGGAAATCTGGGGTGCACTAGGATTGCTCTGTTTTGTGATTGTCGTGGTAGCTGCCCAACCCTATGCATCTGTGAAATGCACAGAATTCTATACTACAAAGAGCAGATTTTACTCTGCGCAAATTAAAACTGAATTTTTTTAAACGGAGTCCTGATTCACCAGATCTCTATGGCTCTTTCCATCTCTAAAAATATAAAGATTCTTTCCTTTTCAGAGGATAACAATTCACTCCCAAAGACTAGTAGGGATTTGTAGTGACAAAAAAAAAAAAAAAAATTCTTATCATTTTTCTTTTGAAAAAAAAAAAAGAAAACCAGAATAACTATGAAATTCACAAAGCAAAGACAATGTGGAGAAAAGCCTGAAAAGGATGTCAAAATAATGGTTCAAAATTTCATCTCATCTGGAAGTGCTAGACAAATAGAAAAGTAGAGCCAGTCCCAAATTTCACTGTTTAAAGTTTGTTAACGTATTCCAAAATTCTTTTTTAGGTAAAGGTGGAATCATTGGTTGGACAGAGTCTGGATCTCTCTCTACATATCCTTTTGCCTCCTGAAAGCATGTTCTTGTGACACTGGATTGTCTAGAGAGACACCATCCTTCGAGTCATTCCTTGTTTAGTTCTGCTTTTCTGTTCTATCAGCTTCACCTAAAAGACCCTTTATACAGTGTTTCGTACCTTTTTAGAGTTATATACCCCTTTGAGAATCTGATTTAAGCTCTGACCACCTTTGCAAGAACTTTAAAAAACTGAATCCATAAACACCCCATACACACAATTCTGGTTACAATGTCAGGGGCTCAAGGATTCCCTGCATCTTGTGGACTCCAGGATCCCAGGCATGTGGAACACAGGATCCTGTGGGGAATCCTGGCTTCGAGTCCTGGCTCACTGTCTAATTTAGGAAGGCAAGTTCCCAAGAGGCTAATAAGGTTGTGGCCATGGGGTGGATAAACAAGGAGTGGCTTTCAGCTCCTCTGATGGTTCAACATCTCCCCTCCATCACTCAGAGAGCTCTGGAAACCTCAGCCCATTGTAGAAATGTAAGGTATCATTTTCATGTCATTACACTGTGTCCCTGCTACTCCCGGCGATAAGCCAAACCTTTTTTATTGCTGAGATATAAAAAAAAAAAAAAAATGCCAGGGGAAAAATAGAACGGCATTTATTTATGTTATTGTAAGCTTTTAAAAGTGATTTCCCCTGAATAGGCTATTTTCTTCTTTTCTGCCTGGCTATTACCATGTTTATCTTCTGGTTGTAAAATATATGTTTGCCATTTGTCTGAAGAAGAGTGCAACCCTCTCCAATCCATCACACAGCCCTACTCTCACCAACCCTCACAACTCCCCAGGAAAACAATTGCCTGATTAAACAAGCACATCCAAGATCTAGTGTCCTCAGGATATGCAGGGAGCTTTCAGCCCAGAGTGCACCCCCCACCAAATGCAATAAGCATCATCTGACACACAGGGCAAAGAGCGAGATGAAATAGCAGTTTTCAAAGGAGAATCACCTACTTCATGACCAGCAGCTTTTGTTAATTCTATTTTCCAAGCAATTATGTGAACTAATTTCTGGAAGATGATTCTTTCAGCCTGATGATTCAGTGAAATGAAAACCAGAGAGAGAGACACAGACAAAGAGAAAAAGGGAATCATCAGGTGATTGTTCTCCTGACCAGAACTCAACCTACATAATCTGTGGGCTCCACTGAAGCAGTTATTGTGGGTAAAGTGCCCACTGATCATTTATTTTAAAATATTCATGGTCAAATTAGCAAAACTGCAGTCCACAGCTTCTGCAAGTCCTGTGACCCAGATTTCAGTATGAGAAGCAGAGCTGGGTTAAATCCTATCTGCTACAGAGAAAATATCCACAGCCTTGACACACTGTGACTTGAGATGCAAGTCACCCATCATCTCAAGCTCAGTTTGCTCATCTGTAAAATGGGAAAAAAACAGAAATTGCCTTATATGGTTTTTATAATATATATTATGTAATTATGTATATATGTAACATATGTAATTATATATGTTATATATAGTACGTATACACACATTATATATATACACACATACTCACACATGTACACACATATGCATACTTATATATATGCACACACATATATGTATATATACACGTATATACAGAAAGATACCAATTATAAACTTTTTTAACTCCTGTTAATTCGTTCCTTAGCCATTGTATGATTGCCTGGGCTTATAAGGCTTGATCTAATCACTGTCCCTGGTTGCAGTGTTTGTGGATTTTAGGAGTTATGTCACTTAGCTTTTAAGACCCTCACAAATGCCAAAAAACCTTCCAGGTATTTTGTCCAACCTTAATTATGTCCAACTCTTACTCCTCTGGAAGGCAGGGATAGCAGCTCTCATTGCATGGCTGAGTCTCTACTGCACTAGGGTCAGAACTTTGGTGACTGGACCAAGGTCCACACAACTCGAGAGTTGCTGAGCTGCCACTCACACTTCAAGCAAAGCCCATATTCATTCTGTCTGCTACACTTCCCCATCATCATGAACACCAGGCAAGAGGTTACCCCTGGATTCATCCAAGGAGAAGGTTTAAACCACCCAGACCTTGAAGACGGGTAGCATGCCCCTCAGACTGTCTTGTTCCAATACAGTTTGCTTCACCCAGGCACTGGAGAGGAACTAAATTGCCAGCAACCAGGGTCAGGTACTCCAGCCTACTACTCACCCAAGACTGCACCTCACTCAAACCAACACTGGTATGAACATCACAAAGCCTATCCAGGGACCTTGGCCAGGTGAGAAACCCTGCCACAGAGACCCAGAACAGAGTCCTGGGTGTTAGTTATTATTGCCAGAGCCAAAATGCCATGCTGCCAATTCTCTGTACTGACCATCCACTCCCTCCTTGAATCCCTCCAATCTAACGTCACCAAATTCCACCTCAAAGGAATTGTTTTGACATTAATTTTTTTCAGAACTACTCACAGTTTTTGTCATTAACTGACTTTCTCTCTCTCATCTCAGTTTTTATGATCCTGTTATATGCTTGTCTAGCTTTCTCTTTCCCAGGTCTCTAAATTCTATGACAGTGGTCTCTACAATTAGTCCTAGGCCTTCTGATCTCCTTACTTTTCCCTCCACATTTACTTCTTGGAAAAAATTGTCCTTCCTCATGACCACCCAAATTTCCTCTTTGGTCTCCCAAATTTCTGCTTCAATACTTTCACAATCCCAAAAGCTCATGCCCACATATCCCACCTATCTCATTACCTCCAACTCAACATTTCAAAGCCAAACCTTCCACAGTCCTCCCCAAACGTTTTCTTTCTCAATACCCCCATTCGTTAACAAAGACAAACTTCTTTCAGCTTCAGAATTTTTAATTTTCCCTGTCTTTTGCCCCTTGTATTTAATCAGCTGTATGTTTAATCAATTGCTTTTTTGACATGTTTTCCCCCTCATTCTCTCTTCTCCTTCCTTCTGGAACTCTAGATAAATTTATGATATTACCATTTTAACGTGTCTTCCCTGTCCTTCCTTCCATATATTTAAACTCTGAGCTGCCCTAAGTGATTTTTGAAAGCTCTGCCTTCCAGCTCACTCATTCTCTCTACAGCTGTGTCTAATCTGTCTACTCAACATCCGATGTTTTTACTTTCAGTTGTTTTATTTCATTTCTAGTATATATACTTCATTACCTTTAATATCTGCAAGGGCAATTATGTTCACTGTCCCTCCTTACTGATTCCTTTTTCTATTTATTAAGTTCACTAAACTTATGGTCTGATTATTCCAATACTAAAGACTTCCTGGGTCTGACTCTGCCATTAGAGACTCTTGCTGACTCTCACTCATGGCAGCTTATTATGAGGGGCACTCTGCACACTTGTGTCTTTAAACCAAAGCAGTCTCCAGATATTGCCAAGTAACTGCTGAGAGGTAAAATGGCTTCTGGTTGAGAACTACTGTGTGAGACAAATGTAGTACATGCTCTGAAAACCCCCTGGAAACGCCTCTACTCTGTCAGGCCCTCCTTAATAACCCTGACCCACATTTGTTTCTCTGTCACTATGTAACTAACTTGTAATATCATATTGTAATCTGAGAGGTCAAAATGTGCAAATTAGAACAGTGGAGATTATCATCCTATTATTCCACATTTAAGAAATCTACTTCAGAATCATTTTATTTTTCATCTCACCTAGTTTAGCACTGGGTATTGTCAGGAGCTCCAAAAATATTTCTCTGAGGTGACCAAAGGGAAATTTCAATTCAATGCTTTTGAAATTTTTGGTCAAAATGATCAGCACATGTCCATTGACTGAGATGATTCAGCAAGTGGGGGTAGGAGTATGAAAAAATCAAATTAGTTCTTTGCTTTGATTAACTCTATTAAGTATCTACCATATGGTCAGCCTTAAACACCCAATTTTTAATAATTTCATTGATAATTCTAAAAGTGCAAATTAATAATACTATATTTGAGCTACTTAAAAAACCTCATGTGTTATTTGGCTGGCTTTTAAACTTGAATCAAATTTTAAATAGCCTTCAGAAGTGTGAGGAATACTTTTTTCTTGCAAAGAAGACAAGCTGGCTGATGAAAATCAGTGGCTTTAGGTCACTCAGCAGTAATTAATCAAGAGATATTTGAATAAAAGTCATTAAATGGCTTATCACACAAGACATGATTAAGACATAATGATTATCAGTAAGCATAAATGTGAATAAATGGTCTAAAAATGTCAGTGACATGCAGTTAAATTCTAGGAACAGCCCTTAGGTACACTGCCCATCTGTATCTATATTTATACTGGCAATATAAATTTGACTTTAGAAAATCCAAAAACTATGCTAATATTTAAATAGGGAATTATGCTTATTTTTGTGCTTTAAGTTACATCAGACTTTTCAGAGCATATTTGATCACACTTCTCTTTCAACTTCTGTTACAGAGAAAATGATTCCCTAACACTAGACTTGAAGTATTTGTGTTAGTCACACACATTTCCAATAGTTTTCATTTTTTCAGAATGTCATGTCCTCAGCACTGAGTTCTCAAATGTTAGCAGGTATTTGTGGCATTTGAGTTGGAGCAGCTTACATTTCAGTACACATCCATCGTGGCTTAATTCCTTATCCACACAATACCCAACCTCCTAATGATCATTTCCACGTATCCATTTGTTTGGTGTCACAGACGAAACAAATCTCTTTGACTGCTTTTTTCTCTCTTTGACCTGATGCTCCAGTATCACACTCACAAGCAAAGGAAAAGAATGGCATTGTGGGAGAGGGAAGAAAAATGAGGATCGTCTCTGCTGAAACATGTCATGATTGTATTAGAACCAAAGGTAGGAGACATCCAAAATTACACACAATTCCACCACCAATTAAAGAATTTAAGCTGGAATCTCCTTATTTGTATCCTGTGGCCATCTCACTCGCAGACCTCTCTTATCCTGGGTCACTACCATGCTCTGATAAATTATCTGCACAGCATTGCACCTCTCTAGATTTGAGCCTCTGTCTCTCTGTGACTGTATTTGAACTGAGTTCTTGAATACCATCAGATAGCGCAGTGCTGATTGGATCTACCCAGGCTGCCCTTCCCAAAATTGAGACTCATGAGCATCTCTAGACCTGTGCATGTCCTGATTTCCGCGGATTACCATCTCGGGGGAAAGCTAGTGCAAGAGAAGCAACACTGAGGTTAATGTTCTGTGAGCCTATCCATGTTAGTCTTGTTTCACTTATAATATCTGCAGTAAAGGAAGACCAAGGAATCCCTTAGCTTGGTGGAGGTGCCTGCATTTTTTGTCCCCACATTTTTGCCCCCACATTTCCACTTCCTGCACCTCATCTGCCTGCTTCAGTCAGACCTGATGTGAGTTCATGATCATTCTTCTCCCTCCAAATTTTTGGGGAATTTCACAGATCCTACTATAGGAGCTCAAGAAAAGGCAAGTCAATTGCATTGCTTATCTATCTTGAAAACTGACTCATTTCTAGAACTCGGATTCTGCCGTGTTCATTGGTTAAACCAAATCATAAATCCCAATGTCCTAGCTCATCCCTTTGGTCTCAGACGTTATCTTAAATACCAGACTCTATTCTAGTTCTAATATTTGTCTACCATTTTCTCCAGGGGCTGCTGTCCAGTCTGAGCCCAGCAAGAACTGAGGACCACAGTCTGTCCCTAATCCCATCCCAGCCCAACTGTGTTTCCTGCCAGCCAAGACTTTTCCCTCTCCCTATGTCTAGGAGACCTGGGTATACCCTGGCTCTACCACTTGCTAGGTTATCTGGCAATCTACCTCTTGAATGCAGACTTAGTATGTGGAATATTAATAACCATTCTGACAACATGGTTTTATTTCTAAAATCATATACCAAATAACATATTTGAAATGCTAGTTCAGGACCTAGCACATAACTGGAGCTGAATAAGTGGCATTTTTATATTCCTGGCTAAATATACCTACATTAATAGGAGAGCACTTTCTAAAGGACCAATGCATACTCCTAATGAAGGTTTCTCAAACTTTAATGTGTGAAAGACTGATTATGGAGCTTGTTAAATTGCAGGTTCCTGCCTATTAGGAGTTTCATTTGGTAATTCTACATGGAACCCAGGGACCTGCACTTTAGACCACCATCCCCATGTCCTTTTTTTTTTTTTTTTTTTTTTTTTTTGATTTTATTTATTTGACAGAGAGAGACACAGCAAGAGAGGGAACACAAGCAGGGGGAGTGGGAGAGGGAGAAGCAGGCTCCCCGCGGAGCAGGGAGCCCGATGTGGGGCTCGATCCCAGGACGCTGGGATCATGACCTGAGCCGAAGGCAGACGCTTTACGACTGAGCCACCCAGGCGCCCCCCATCCCCATGTCCTTTTGATGTATGTGGCCATCGTGTGGGATCAGGAGGTCTAAGAGGGGCAATTTCCTGCCTCGCCAAGGAATGAGAGGGCCTAAAAAGGCAGTGATGATCACAGATATCGGCAGTGGCTTTTATCTGTTCACCCTTTCCGTACTTCCTCAAATCAACACCCTCCTCCCCACCCATACTCTTCCGCTGTGCTATGCTTATGCTCTAAACACTGAACACCTGGAACTGTCTGGAATTTCCCATTTCCTGCTGCATTACCCACATTTCTGAGACCCCACTGCTTGCCCTTCCCAGAGCAGGGTCCTGCCTCATGGGCCCCTCCTGGTCCCTCCAGGCCCCCTCACCTCACAGAAGCAGGCTTCACGCCCATGAGCCTTATGCACATCTGGGCCACATTAATTGAATCCTTGGTGATGTGACCATAGGTGCCTCTGTGAATGCAAATTAGAGAATACAGCTCAGGCGTTTGTTTCCAGTATTTTATACAACTTCCAGGACAAATAAGTGGAGCCCTTGCCTGTCTGCTCTATGCCACAAAAATCAATCTGCCTTACTTATGTGGGTTCCATTTATAGCTACCTCTTTTCTCTCATTGGGTTTGAATGCTATTTAAACCTATTACTGAGCTCTTTTCCCATTCCTATGAAGTCCTGTCCCTCTGTCAGATGCTAGCTCGGGGCACTCATCGGCCAACATCATCCTGTCCAGAGTCAGCCAATCTATATTCTCATCACAGCTCCAGTCCTTTTTATTTTTGTGACCTTGAAGAAATTCTTTACCCACTCAGAAAGTGTGTGTTCTCATATATAAATAGAAATACTGTATCATCGACTTGTCATAAGGATTAAATAGAGATGTAAAGTAGTCATGGGCGCTTGGAATATAGTAAGTGCTTAATGAAAGTTCTTTCCTCCTTCCTCCCCACTGGGTAAGGACCATACCATACATACTGCTTTTATTTCCCACCTTTTAGAAGTTCTGTATCCTCTCAGATTATAAAGGAAAGAGACATCTTTCCAATTAAAAGGAGGGCCAGAGTGCCTTGAAAAAGTAACTCAACTTGTCTGAGCTCATCTGTTCATGAGCACACTGGCAGGAAGAATACCTCAGAGGGACTGTTGAGGAACAGTTGGCCTCAGAGGGACTGTTGGGAAAATCCAGCATGTTTAACCTCTGGCAAAGAGCCTAACCAAGTATCAGGTCAAGTAGGTGCTCAATACATGCTAACTTCATCCCTGATCCCCTGAAACCAGAGCTCTAACTCTGTCTACCATTCCCGCCATGATGCCCCATGTTTCAGAATTACTCCCCTTCCCAAACAAGAAAATTAAGTTTCCCTTCTTTCAGTGTAGCAGCTGAAGGAGGTATTAGAAGAAAAGAAATCTGGTGAAACAGATGTGTAGCATGTTATCAGTCAAGTTCTTTTAACCTCCCAAGGGTATAAGTATTATAAGAGGGGAATTTGTTTGCCCAAAGAAAGCTACCACTGGAGACACGGCCAGGCATGCGAGGGAGGACTGTCTTGGCAGTTCCTTCCAAGGGTTCTCCTTCCTCATCTCCTTCTTCCCCTTACACTGCATGCTCCAGGTACATACTTCTGCTCTGCGCTGGGCAAGCCCTCTCCCGACCAAACTTTGTTTTAGTTTCCTCGGTTCTTATAAACAAAGCTGCTCTCAATTTCTGCTTTCCTGGGCAGCTGCTCAATAAACAAAACAAAACAAATTAAAAACAAAACCTAGTAAGGTCAATTCCTTGCCTGAGGGTCAACAGAAAGCAGGGTGGGGCGTTACTTCTCAGTAAGGCTGAAGTTTGAAAACAAAATACCCAGCTCTCTCCCATTAGTACTCTTCTGACTCACCAAATGCTTTTTATAGTTTACGAGCAAGCACTCATGTTGAACCACACGGTATGTGGTTCAGGCAAACCTGAGTGCCTGCTCAACTGTATAAAGAAAAGAACACATGGGTGAACAGCTGATAAATATTTGTAGTTTGTTTATGTGCAGCAGAAGTAAGCCTGAAGCACAGGTAGAGGGAAAACAGCATACGTGGACCTTTCTGCAGTTTGACTCCAATTGATTTTTTTTTAAGATCTATTTATTTCAGAGCGAGAGAGGGAGAGAGAGAGAGCACGAGAGTGGGGTGAAGGGCAGAGGGAGAAGCAGGCTCCCCGCTGAGCAGGGAGCCCGACGTGGAACTCCATCAGGGGACTCCAGGATCATGACCTGAGCCAAAGGCAGACGCTTCACCGACTGAGCCACCCAGGCGCCCTGACTCAAATTGATTTTAACTTGGTAAGAGAACGCAAGAGTTCCTTTAAAGATTTCACATATATATGGATAGATGATACACAGATAGACAGACAGGCAGACTTGGGATATACACAGAGACAGTAACAGAGAGATATACAGAGATAGAGAGAGAGAGAGAGAGAGATTTGCAGACTTCAGTCCACACCACTTTGTTCTTCCCGATGTTTACCTCACCTGAAATGCCCTCCCTCTTCACTCCCATGTACTCAGAGCCTAATTATCATTCAAATCCTGGAGTGAGAAGTAGTGGAGATGAACACTGTGCCAACTTGGAAATAAGATGACGTTTCAGCACTTTTTTTCAATTTCATAATTTCACTAATTAAATTCCTGCCTCCCTGTGCTCTATGTTAAGTAAGATGCCATCGCTGCAAGCTCTCCACGACCTGGCCCACTGCATCACAGCCTCCCTTCCATGCCACCCCCTCTTCAAGACTATCCTTCCCACCAGGGGCAGCAATCACTTTGCTACCACATCTGTCACCCTCACCTGCACAGTGGTGGAACCCAGGAAGGTATCACTGGGTAGCCATGAGGGTGATGAAAAGAACACAGTTCTGAAGTCATGGCACCCTAATTTTGGACACTGGCTTCTTTGTTTACAAGCTGAGTGCACTGGGACACATTATTTAATCTGAGTCTCAGGTTCCTTAGATATAAAATGTGGACAAAAATAATAACCCCCACTTTTGTGGGGATGCTATGAGACTTGAATGACATCATTTATTTGAACACAGTGCTCAAAAGCATCCAAAACTGTGAAGGGTCGGAAATTTATCCACTTGCAAGCAAACAGGTATACCTGTTCAAGGATGCTGGCATAAGATACGAAACTGCTGGGTCAGAGACAAAGGACTCTATTCTCACCAGCAGCCAGAGTGACATGATTGTTCATTCCCCATGCCCCAACTTCCACCAGATGATGCAAAGGCCTGAGGATACCTGTATACACAGTGAGCTGCATTACAGGAGGGGAAACCAGAGATTAGGGAACCTGAATCTTTTATAATGGGCAGAATCCTGCCTGATCTTTGCCCAGGAGGGAGACATGATGTTTGTAACAATGGAGGGTAAGCTAACCTGCTTTCTGCCCCAGAAGGAGATGCTATTTCTGTCTTCCAAGCTGTTCTCTACACAGACATCCCTGAAAAGACAGTCTGGAATACAAGAGCATCCTGTGCCTCACTCACAGGACATGCAGAAATACAACTGACCCCTCCACAGTTGTTTCCCAATGAGACATAGCTTGGTAAGTCTCCACTCACGTCCCTTTTTTTGCTCTTGCTATTTCTCCTGCCTGGGATTTTCCTCTTCTCCACTCCAGAGATCCAAATATTTTGCTTCATTCAATGCACAAGTTAAATAACCCCTGACTTGAAGAGCTTTTTCCAAACACTCCAGCATTATAAATTCCTTCTCAGAATCTCTTCCTCCATTTGTGGTATGTCTCATAAAAACAAGCCACTCTTTAATTTTCTAATTGCTTCAGTAAAGTTCAATACTCATCCCACATATTGTTTTCTTAGCTCCAAGTTAAGGAATCTACTGTAGGGGGTTGTGGTGGATGCTGGTGGGGCCCCACCTGTAGCCCCCTGAGCCTTCTGGGTATCTATCAGCCTGACCCCTCACTTCCTGAAGGCTCCTCCTAGTGACTAGAGTGTGAACTTGCAGGCCTGAAGTGCTAGAGAATTAAGTCCCACCACCCCACCACCAGCAGCCCACCACCAATAAGAGATGCAAGATGGTGCATAAATACCCCAACTCCCTTGCTCTTCAGGTGGGTGCATGTCTTACACTGCTTCCTGGAATTCCTGTGGGGCACTAAGCTCCGGTTACCCTCAGTGCAACCTGGCTTAATGACGTACCATTTTGTGGATGCTCTCCCCTCTCTGTCTTGCTTCTTCATGCCCTTCCAGTGTTTTCTGAGAGGATCAGCTCCCCAGTAATCTACATGCACTAAATCTTCATCTCAGGGTCCTTTTCCAAGGGAACACAAACTAAAAGGGCTTCAGCAAATGACTGTTCTTGAATCACACCTTGAAGTTATTAAATACTCACTGACATAGAGTTTTCGGTCAAAATCGTATTTATTATGAGGCATCAACCCCAATAACATCGTAAGTATTTTAAAAATCATCATTATGTTTCTAAAGAATAAAGTAATCATACTGCAATTATGTATCAGTAGAACGAAGTTTGGAACCAAATGAATCTATATGTGAAAGTAGCAAAAATATCACTAGTCAAGGAGATGCATTTGGCCCCAGAATACATCTGAAATGCTTCCAAGTGTCTGGCAATGACTTAGAGCTGCCCTTCCGGCAGCCCTCTGTGGAATGTGATGTGACTGGAGACACGTCAAAAATGCTCTTCAGGGCAGTCAGGTGGTACAGGGAAGGTTGACAAGGTCAACTGGCTCTTTCCCAGGGACTCCTCTTACTTCCTGTATATCTTCACATACACCCTGGGCTTTTGATGACATCAAGTTCCGACTGAGATAATGTCCCCCACCCCCTACCATTATGGCATGAGGGGCTGACTTATTTTCCCGGTGGTCACAATGTATGGGTTGCTGGCTTCTTACAATTAACAGGGTCGGGTTCAGTGGTATGTGACTGTCCCCTAGGAGGGTATGAGAGGAGTTACAGTCCTTTGGGCATTTGGGATAGAGCCACTCTGAGAGAATAAGAGCAGCCCCAGAATGAAAAACAGCATTAAAATATCTGAAAGGCACGAGGATGAGGCAACAAAAGTATCTACCATTACTCTGAGCACAGAGCTCTTTCCTTCCCCATCACACCTAGATTGGCACCAGTTCAAAAGGCTGTTTTCACCACCTAACGCAACATGGAATTAATCTCAGAATAGGGCATGGACTATAACTCACAAATCCTTCCCTCGCAGCTGCCCTGGGACCTGACAGGAGCTCACGCCACTTGACCACATAACTTGTTGCAGAACAGCTGTGCGAGGGGACCTTGACAAAGAACCCAGTCCATTTTACCCTGTTGACTTATGCAGCGTACTAAAGACACTCTTGTTGTAATTAGTCCCAACGGAGAAACTAAAGTAACAGGAAAGGGCAAGTCTTCCTTGCCAAGACCCCAGAGATCAAGTAACTAGTGTCAGGTAATCCAGAAAGACATAGAAAGCAGCAGGAAAATAAACCAGCACCTACCACACTATGACTGTTACAGTAAGGAAGTTACATTTAAGAACAGGTCAATTAAAGCGTGACTCCATGAATCAGAGTTCATAGTGTGTGGAACCAAAATCCTTCACACTGTGGGTACTGCTCCAGACCCAGATCCATCCCAAGCGCCACAAAAGGACCAGAGATCGTAAGGAGTGGAACCACGTAGGACATGTGAGAGCTACAAAGGAAGAGACCGCGCTCGGTATTGGGCTTGTTGGAGAAAAGTATCAGTGCGTTTAACAGATTGTGGGTGTACTCTGCAAACAGTTACTATTTTAAGGAATTTGAAAGGTAAAGGGTAATTAAGTCTCAGCACGAGTCTCACATCTAAGCTCAACTAAGGAGGAAAAGAAATCTCCCACAATCTCAGAGCAGGACTGTCCCGCAGTGGGTTACGTGCCCCAACTGCAGAGAAAACGTTCCCCAGTGCCGGCACCACCCGGTTCAACTGTCTCAGTCTGAGTTTGGAAGTCCTCGTTGCCAGCCTTGAGCCTCCTATGGTGGCTTTGCCCTGGCCCTTCCATCTCATAAAGGCAAGTGTGTGGAGGGGGTGACGGATGCAGGGAGCTGTGGCCCAGGCAAAACCACCCAACGCTTCCTGGATGCCAGGAGGAAAGCTTTTGCTTGACTCCCCTCTGCCCACTGTGACATTACATCCATCATTTACAGCTTCTATCACAGGTTTAGGGCAGCCCAAATCATGCCTTTGGTGGTGCAGGAGAGTTCCTAGCCAGATGCTTCCACTGTTCCCCCCCCATGTGCATCTTAGTGGTCTCTGGCTGCCTGTTCCCTGAAGCTATTCACTCCTCTCTCTGCAAGATACAGTCAGACTACATTTCCAGCCTCTCTTACAGTCGCAAGTGGCTAGAACGAAAGAACAACAGTCATACAAAAGAAGGGTCAGTGTGGACAGAGAAAAGTGGGTGGTTCGATGAGTGCTAGCATCTACCTAATTTCTCAGGGCACCTTCAACTTCCATGCCTCTTCTGAAGTACACCCAGCTACACTGTCTCATGTTCCGACCGACAGCTCTGGAAGATAAGGAAGAAGCTGGTACCCCATTCAGAGACAGGAAAACAGGGGCAGTAAAATCACCAACTGCCCCGGAATTATGAAACAGTAGAGGCAAGGCTGCAGGCAGAAGTCAGCAACCCTGACCACGGACTTTTTTTCTCACTCACGTTCACTACGTTATATTCCATTTCTGCTAAAAATTGCTCATTATTGGTCAGCTTTATGCAATTAGTTCTTAAATTGTAATAATGTGGGACAATGCATTTTATTTTATTCTACCTGTAATTACATAGAATGATACAAAGGAAAAGAAGGCTTATACTCCCAAAAATATGTACCTAAGAGATTTTGGGGAACAGAGTTTTAATCATTTAGGCAGAGCGTATATTTACACATAATCCTTTATAAAAGAGCTACAGATGATGAGAGGTTAGGGCTCACTTTAAGCATAGGCGTGATTCAGGTCCCAGCCCATAGTGTCATTTCATCTGCCAAAGCCACTCGCTTCATCACTGAAGAACATCAAAATAAACATTTGATTGAATTTCTCCTCCCACTCAGTCACCTGTCACATATGCTCAAATCAGTGAGCACCTCAGGAGGCTCTGTGGGGTGAGGACCTGAAGTCAACAGAGCCCTCCTCTCTGCTGCTCCTGAGGAGGATGTAAAATGATGCATCTGCTGTGGGAAACAGCCTGGCAGCTCCTCAAATAGTCACCCAACAATTCCACTCTTAGATGTATCCCCAGGAGAAACGAAAACATGTCCACACAAGAGCCTGAACACAAACGTTCCTGGCTGCATTACACATTGTAGCCAAAAAGTGGAAACAACCCAGGCAGCCATCAAGGAATGAATGGATAAACAAAATGCGGTCTATGCATACAATGGAATGCTATTTGTTCCCAAAAAGGAAGGACACACTGACGTGCTACAACATGGATGCACCTTGAAAACATGATGCTGAGTGAAGGATGCCAAACACAAAGGATCACATACTATTGGATTCTGTGGATATGAAATGTCCAGAACAGGCAAAGCCACAGAGACAAAAAATAGTTTAGTGGTTGCCAGGGGCCTGGAGGAGTGCCGACATGGGGGTCATGGCCAAAGCGTAGGGGGTTCCTCTTACGGATGATAAAATTGTGCTAAAATTTGATGATGGTGATGGTGTACACCCCCATAAATAATGAACATCACATGCTTACAGTAACACGTGGCATATGATTAGCATCATAAAGGTTATTAAATTAATAATGTTATCACAATATAATACTTCAATAATTACTAGTCTTACAATTATTATTATTATTATAGTTACCACTATGAATAATCATCCCATAGCCTCCACGCATGGTTTCCTTCAGTGTAGCTCAACAAAGTAGGGCCCATAGACCAAATACAACGAAGGGTGAGCAGGATTTATTCTCCTGATCCATGTGCACAGTTAGATTTTAAGAAAAACTATGCTGCTTAGGGAGTAAGATTCACCTCACAACACTATTTGAGGCTCTTCGATAATAACCCACATTATAGCTTTGACTACTCTGAAAATGGAATCAACGTAACATAGAGCTGCCCACACCCCAAATGCCAACCTACCTGATCACTGAGAAGCCCCATGTCAGCACTTCCTTCCAAAACGGGTTTTAATCCGTCACATATCTTCTACCACAGTAGAACATTTTTAATCTACTAAAATAATATGGTAATTGACGCCTGCATTTTTAAAGTGGATTGGAATTTTTAAATACCAAAAAAAAAGGCAGTGTGGGGGGCAAGGGACGGCAGGACATAGGAAGGAAGAGACAGAGAGATCAAACCTATGGAACAAGAATTCGCACAAGCCGATTTCTTTCACACATCCATTAATTCCTGTCACGCATGGGGCTCCCACCACCTTCAAAGTGAGCTTTCCCCATGCTGGGTTCGAAGAGATCAGCATTAAGACAACTGCATGTAAACTTCCCAAAAGAAAAGAAAAACAGGCACAGAAGAACATAAGCCTTTTTGCCTTCTCCGAGGAATCAAACAACGACTGAAACACCGCGCATCAAAACCAAAGATGTCAGCAGCTTCAAAGTTTCGCCAGAAGATCAAAGGCAGAGCAAGGAGAAAGAAGACAGAGTCTGAGACGGTGTGGAGAAGGGTCCTCACAGCCAGTATGAAGCCATAACAACCATTCTCTCCAATAAGGTAACTTCGCCTTTTAAAATCAGCTCTAGGGCTCTCACAAGGAGCTTTGGGGAAAGCTCTTTAACAGAAATAAAAATGAGGCATTTTAGCAAAAATACTGAAATCCAATTCTAGTGGCAGAAAGCTTCCAGGACATCACCTGGCCCTATCTCCCTAAAAGGACTGCCTTGCTGGACCTCATGTATTTTAAACTGAATTTTAGTAGAGTGACCCAGAGTCCAGTAATCATTTCAGTTAGATCACCCGGGAATTGTTTTCAACTCAATATATTTACCCTTGTGGCATTTTAAAATGTGACTTTCCTACAACCTCCCCCAAGTGCTGGAAAGAAGCATGAAGGCCAGTGAAATGTTTGTTAAGTTCTTAGTATCTGGTGACTGGTCTCTGTAGAATGGTCAGAAACCGCCTGTCCCTCACTCTGTTGCCATTACAAAATACTTCTGTCCTTAACGCACGCTTTCCAGAATCGTGTGCTCTATAACCCTGGCGTGTGGCAGCAGAGTGGATTCCACGTAATTAGTTGGCCGTAACTGAGCAGTAACGCCTAGTGATGGATAAAAGTCACTGGGCCTCTCACACAGGAACATCTCAAGAGCAACGCTGTGTGACGGGCGCCTGGGTGGCTCAGTTGGTTAAGCGACTGCTTTCAGCTCAGGTCATGATCCCGGGGTCCTGGGATTGAGCCCCGCATCGGGCTCCCTGCTCTGCGGGGAGCCTGCTTCTCCCTCTCCCACTCCCCCTGCTTGTGTTCCCTCTCTCGCTGTGTCTCTCTCTGTCAAATAAATAAATAAAATCTTTAAAAAAAAAAAAAAAAAAGAGCAACGCTGTGTTGTTCCCAATAACTGTGCAAAGCACTGCCTGTAGGACTGTCTCCTTTCTCGCTTTGGAAACATCACTTCCAAATGACGACTGGAGCACTGTTTGAGGGAATATTTCCTCTAACGCAGTCTCCTTCCCAGAATATTCTCCAGGTTCCTCACTTCTGAGCGGTTAGGAGGGAGCAGATCAATAGCAACTGGAGAATTTACTGTAGTCCCTGGCACTTAACAGGTGTCCAGGAAAAAGCTGTTTGACAATCAATTTTAGAAAACTTGCTGACACTCTTCTCTCAGAGAGAAAACGCAGGACACGCATACTTCTAATCTCACCAAGTCCTCACCTCCATCTTTCCTGTATGTAAATAGATGTTTCCCATTGCCTTAGGGACAATCACGTGTTCCCGAAAATAGCTCTAGACGCTTGAATGGCAGTTTCTACCTACATAGAAACCTTCATTACTAAAATCCAGACCCAGAGTATGCAAGCCTGGAACAATACACACATGCGCACGCACACACACACACAAACACACACACACACACAACTCTCAATGCAAGAAATACGTAAGTCCAAAGCAAAGTTGCAATGTACTGAATCTTGTCGAATGATACCAAGCCTTCTACTTCACCAGTACCTGAAACCACCTATGTGTACCTTTTGCCTTATTCAAATGCTTCACTGAGCATTTCCTACTTTATCTTGTATTCTTACGCTGAAGCTATTTCTATAAATAGCTTTGCCAAACCTAAAGCATTAACTTCTCAGCTATGTTTTCCCTAATGTTTTATCCTTGTATTTGTTCCTCCTAAACAGGTTAAAGAGTTTAAAAAAAAAAAAAAAAAACTGGGTGATTTTTAATGCAACCACCTTCACAAAAACAGATGGTGTATGACCTGGTTAATTACATAACACAGGGAGAATCTCATTCCCTAAATAAAACTGTCTTTTGAGTAAACCTTCCACATATCACTTAAACCAGCCATAAAAATGAGTCTGCCGGGAAGGGTTTTTCCCACTAATGTCATCAATCATGTCATTTCCCTTCTTTCTGTCATCCCCCTTCTGCCCTCAGGTCATTTCTTCCTGTGTTTATCTACCTTGAGAAATATGAGGAAAGACAGAAGACTCAGAGAAGAGAGGCAATTACTCTTACCTAAGCACAGGAACACCTGAACCCTGAAAACTTCTGCAAATGAATATTTTTCACTGCCAAGCAAGTCCATGGGATATATTTGTGCTAAATGTTGTAGTCTTGTATAGCTAAGAGAATGGACTCTGAATGCCCATGCCGACATATCAAATTAGAGAATCTTGGGGTGCCTGTGTGGCTCAGCTGCTAAGTATCTGTCTGCCTTCTGCTCAGGTCATGATCCCAGGGTCCTGGGATTGAGCCCCGCATCTGGCTCCCTGCTCAGCAGGGAGCCTGCTTCTCCCTCTCCCTCTGCCTGCCGCTCCCCCTGCTTGTGCTCTCTCACTCTCTCTCTCTCTCTCTGTCAAATAAATAAATAAAAATCTTTAAAAAAAACAACAACAACAAATTAGAGAATCTTTCTATACTGTGATCCATGCTCCCCTAAATCCCAATCATCCACAAAGCACACCTAGAGTAGAAATATCAACTGGGCCCTTTAGCACATCTTCTCTGAAAAAATAGCAGGTGGATCCCCTCGACCAACTCTTTAGTTCATTTCATCTCTGCATGAAAATCATACCAAAAGGGCTGCCTGAGATCTTCAGTCTCCCCATCGAAGTGGGGCATGGCCAGGACAACTTCTTTTCCCAGATTTTCCTGTGGACAATTAATGGACTACGGCACCAAATGCCACCCTCCCAAAATATACCCACACATGTACACAAACATAGTTCACTTTCTGAAATGGGGTCTAAGCCAACAATGAGAGGAAGAATTATTTCCAATAGCTGTTTTGTAGAGAACAGTGCTTAGTTCTTTCCTTCTCTGCCCCTCTGGGTTGCCTACAAATAACAAGAGGGTCTACTTCTGGGCCACAAGTCCCTTAAACCCTCCACCTTTAATCACACAAAGAGAAACACCGAAAAATCCAGCTCCAGTACGGATTTAATTAAATTCCTAGCACAGGGCTCTGGGTTGGGTTTTTTTTTTTTTTTCCTGTTGTTTTTCTCCGTTTCATTCTGGAGAAAAGGAATAAATAGTTCCTTCCATTGCTCAACATTGATGAATCCTCCTGACTCCAAATTCTGTCCTCTCTTCAGACTGACAGAGCATAGAAGGCATAAACCTTAAGCCCCTCATCCATTCCTCTCCGGCTTCCAGGACAGGGCTGAGCACAGAGTTTGTGCTCCATGCTGGTTTCTTTCTGCAAGTGTGGTGTTTGTTGAGTAGTTGAAGGCCCCCACATGCCTCACCTGCGCCCTTTCTTTCATACTCATTGACACAAACACCGAGATCACTGCCTGCCCTAGCTATTCCTACCTTGTCTGTGTTCAGAGCTTGACTACTAGATTATAACAATGGACTGCAATGCCTGCCTGCAGATAAGGTTTGAACTCATTTTGTCAAGGCTCTGTAATGGACTGTGTTCATTAAATTCATGCATGGTCACCTATTTAATAATGTCCCCACTGGGTATGGGGAAGCAGCAGCCACAGCAGTGGCATAATTACTGAATATCCCCAAATCTGCGCATAAAATTGGACAGAACAACCAGATAGCAAAACCATGAATGCATGCACCAAACTCACAGCAAACTCCAGTGACACCATATATCCACGCACCCCAAACCACAAGGCTTAAGAATCAGTGTCTCTGTGGGAGGAAGCCAAGGAAAACATCAGGGATTCTGGTAGACTTACAAACAGAAGAACCCCAAAAGAGCCAGTAGATTTTCACTAGCAAGGACAGTGGGCCAATTTGAGAAAAGCAGCTGGAATTGGGAAGAGTTTTGTAGCTCGGTAGCAAATGAGTGCAAGATATCCGTGCAAGTCCAAAGAGTCTTGGGGCAGTGTGGCCTACACATACTCTTGAAACTATCCCACCAGGATTCCCTTCAGGCCAGGGCCCCCACACAGGGAGTGGAATCCAAATTCAGCAGGACAGGAACAAGAGAGACAAGGAAGAGAGTGGCCAATGAACTCCTAATTTTCTTTAATTGACATGAAAACAACATAACAGGAACATCTATGAAGTTACAGAGCTATTCTAAACACAGCTAATTCTAAAAGTTGAGGAAAACTATTTTCATGTGAAAATCACTAATAAAAAAGGATCATAATTAAATCTGATTTAAATTTATTATAAGAAAAGACAGAATATGGAACAGAATAACATTCCCACAGACAAGCAAAGCATGAAAGAAAATACATCCTTATAAATCACTTTAAAACTACAATTTGCTATTTCAAAATGAGCTAGAAGACACTAATAAAAATGACACATAACGTGAAAGTACAACATAAACCAGAAACAAAAGCTCTAAGAAACAGATGACAGAACTCAAGACCACTACAAATAAGAAAAAAATTTTTTCAGAAGAAAAAACACAAGAGAATAAATAATGACTTGTGAGAAATGAAAGATAAAAAGGAAACTTTCAAACTCAAAAAACCTGAAGAGATAAAAGGATCAGACAGAATGTGACAAATATTTAAATAGCAAAGAAGATCCAACATGTTGACAATAGGAATCCCTGAAGAAGAAAACCAAAACAAGGCAACAAACACTAAAAATCATAATTCAAGGAAATGACATACTGGAACAGAAAGTAACATCCCTGAAAATACTGACTCTGAACAAGCAACTGAAGATACCGTCCAATAAAACTTCCGTATTTTGAAGAAAAAGAAAAGAATCCTGTAGGTTTATAGGAAAAAAAATTAAGTGACACATAATGGAAATAAAATTAGATCATTATCAGACTTGACAGCAAGGCTTTATTCCAATAAAAAATGGAATGACATAATTAAGATACTCAAGGAAGGTAAACATGACCCAAGATCTTTACATTCACCAAACCTGACATCAACATAAGGCCGCTGGTGAATATTACATATACAATCTCTTATCCACAAAAAAACCAACTGAGAGTTGAAAGGGAGAGAGTTCCTAACCTGGGACACAAAATATACAACATGACTTCAAAGATTTTATAATAGCCAATATCGAGACAGCCATTGATGACTGTGAGGAGTGTCGAGATGAGGCAGGAGTCAACATGAAGAGGCTCTCGCTGGCCACAGATGAAACAACATGAACTACAGTAAGGATGAAAATTGCAAAGGATGGAAACCTATCTGTTTAAAAGCAGGCGTTCATAATTATATTTTTTTTTAATTAACTGATCACTTTCTAATATTTTAAGAAAACAATGCATGACCTTGAAAACTGATACAGTTGAAGAATCAAGCATTTATCCTGCTCTTCCTATGCGAATTATACTTCTGGGCAACCAGAGAATAGATGAGAACAAGGCATTTTCTTATTATATTACTATAAGTAATAAATAATGAAAACAAAATTGTAGAATTAGAATATCACCATTCTGCGATCTTCAATGAATTAACAGACCCAGCAGGTTAATAGCTGCTTCCATCACAAAACAAAAAAACAAACCACCAAAGTCAGATATTATTGTGGCTTTGGAGGACAGAATTCAATAACACATATAGTCTTGCAAACAGATTGAATGTGGGGCTAATCAAGTCTCTATATCCAGCTGCAGGATATACAGAGAATGAACCATGAGTAAGCTGCCAGCAATGTCCAGACTTTGGGAAACGCAACAGGTCCAACAATCCAGGTTCCCCGGTAAATAAAGTATAAGGAACGACAATGGAAAAAAGGAATGGAGGAGAAAATTGTAGATTAAAAGCAATTTAAAAGACATCAAATTATAAAAGTACACAAAACCTATCATGTCTAGGGATGCATATCTGGGGAAAAGAACATTACAGAAATGGAAGGAAGTAATTACTATAAAAGTTAAAACAGTGTGTCCTTGGAGGTGGGGGATAGAATGGGTATGACTGGGAAGGGGCACATACAATGGAGCTGTCCCTTGATGTTCTATGCCATGTGTTCTATTTAGAAGGCTGCTTGCCATATAATCTTATATACACTTTTTGCATGGTTTCTATACACAGGTCCCATTTTACAATGAAAAGCTTAGCTAAAAAGAAAAAATAATAATAATAATAACACCCCAAATTATCAAGAAAAAAGAGCAATCATATAGAAATCAGAATCCAACAGAATATCTGAAGATCTGGAGTAAAGCAGATGCCGAAGAACATGAAGGGCCTGCCTCCAGAAGCTAGGGGCTTAAACGAGCAAGGTTGTCCAGTTTAGTGAGAAATCACAAATCCTGAGGAAGGCATTCTGGGCTACGAGGGAGCAGGCACTACCAGCATGAGACGTTGTTAGGGAAGGCACCATGATTCAGCTCCTTGGGGACAAGCCAGAGCTACAAATCACCAGCTGAAGGAAGACAAGAGGGAGAAGAAGAACACAGCAAAAAGTCTGAAATATATGGCTCCACTGCCCCACCAATATTTATGGAATAGGAATAGGCTGTAAATATAAAAACAATTTTAAAAAGAAAAGAATTCTTCAGAAAATAAGGTGTTTTTTTTGTTTTTGTTTTTTTTTAAGAATTTATTTATTTATTTATTTGACAGAGAGATAGAGAGACAGCACAAGTAGGCAGAGTGGCAGGCAGAGGGAGAGGGAGAAGCAGGCTTCCCGCGGAGCAGGGAGCCTGATGCGGGGCTTGATCCCAGGACCCTGGGATCATGACCTGAGCTGAAGGCAGCCGCTTAGCCGACTGAGCCACCCAGGCACCCCGAAAATAAGGTATTTTTAAAGAGAACCATGACTGTTTTTCCCTCAAGTACATGTTTGTGAAAACCTTCCTGGAGGGACCCAGGATCAACATCATTTATTATAGACCTGCCCTAATATATCTAATATCTTCTTCCCTTTCCTCTTCCTGATACAAATGGCATGCCTTATGTATCACCTCAGGTCCACTTGGCCTCATCGGTCCCTGAGGCTGTCAGCCACTTACTGGCCTAGCCACCACTGCGGTGACCAATGTGGGGCCAGGGGAGAGTCTCAGGATCGCTTCCCGTGAGCATGGTTTGCCTTGCCTCACACTGCATTCCTGAATTCCCCTTTGCCATGTAAGACAAACATAGTCACAGTTTCAGGGCATCTTTGGGGAGGCCACTATTCTGCCCCCACATTCCACTTTCCCTTGTGTCTGTGCCCCTAGGATTCCTCTCCTAACAAAATATTTCTCCTAAGCTATTTGCTCAGTCTCTACTTCCTAGAGAATCTGAGCTAAGGCGTGGTACCAACAGTGAGCCCAGAAAGCAGACCGCCAGGATAATGTGACAGAAATAGGGGCCTGATCACTGGTCATACACAGGGTAGTGATTGTTCCTGGCATGGATGGTGTCACAGCTCCTCACACTGCACCTGTGGATTAATGGAGTGCAGGCCTAAGTGGAAGGCGAGGCTCAGACAGGTGACAACATGGTGACAAGGATTAAGTGCAGGGGGAGTTCTCTGGATGGTATTAGAAGCTTTGCAAAAAATATGTTCAGGGTAGCTATCTACCAATTGAGGACACACCTGCAGCAACCACAGGGCATACTCTACTGAAAGTAAGGCCCCGTCTTCATTTTTCGAATGGCAGATATGCAAGACACTGAACATACAGCCCGACTTCTAAGTCAGAATCAGAGCTTTAATGAGAAAAGACCAGGGCTCTGACACAGGGGAGGGGGATATTGACCTGGACCAGCCTGAACATCTTAAACCCCCAAATTCCTCCAGCACACTGGGGTCCCAGAAGCTGCCTCGCTCCCTACTGTCAGAACCTTGCCTGGAGACCTCACAATAGCCATACCTGAAGGAGGTGTTTTCCCGATGTTCTTCTTCTTGATGTTGGCGGGTCACAAAGTGTCTACAGACTCTCCACTCAGCCATCTGGAGTCTGGGCAGTCAGGGACTGGGCCCCTCTGGAAAGCACTTCTATGCCCACCTCCTTTTCTGCCCCTCCTGGGGCCCCCACAAATACCTTCTAGTTTCTTGAAAGAACCATCTCTCCTCAACTCACAAACTTTCCCAGGTTTTCTATCTAGAAAGAGTCCTCTACTTTTGCAAGGATGTTTGGCTCCTGAAAACCAAAGCCAAGAAGAAACCTTCCAACTATTTTCCCCTTTGTGCACTGAGGCAATGAGCTCACAAGAACCTCGCAACTTAAACAGGAAATAGGATAGGGGCGCCTGGGTGGCTCAGTCGTTGAGCGTCTGCCTTCAGCTCAGGTCATGATCCCAAGGTCCTGGGATCGAGCCCCGCATCGGGCTCCCTGCTCAGCGGGAAGCCTGCCTCTCCCTCTCCCACTCCCCCCGCTTGTGTTCCCTCTCTCACACTCTCTCTCTGTCAAATAAATAAAATCTTAAAAAAAAAAAAAAATTCTGAAACAGGAAATAGGATAGGTAAGGGAACAATCAGGAGGGGGACATGTGATTTCAAAGAATATGGACACATCTCTGTAAAAATAAGCTAAAAAAGTGATACGGGGGGCGGAAAAAGTGATAGAGGCACAGAGGAGTCCAGAAGAGGAGCATAACTCCTTGTCAGAGCTAAATTCTAAATAAAGACATCTAATCTGAAATATTGACTGGATTGCAAATCAGTATTTGCCATCTATTTAAAACAGGATATCATAAAAGCAAAACTGAAAGAGAGAGAATAACTGACTCATGCAAGTCATCATGACCTTGATTCCTTCCTAATAATTTCTGAAAGGCTTATTCAAATAATACTGGCCCAAATTCCTCTAAGTATTACCTGGCTCCATAGAATGACATGGGCTCAAACATCTTTCAGGTGAATTTTTTGACCATCCTGTTTCAAAAGTACGTCAAAAGTCACTGCTGGAAGATGCTCAGAATACTCAAGCAAGGCACATATCTCTGAATGGAAACAAAAACATGTATATTGGAAAATGATTTTCAGAGGCCTCATGTAAATGCACATCTTTAGCCTG
The DNA here is from genome assembly GCF_011800145.1 of Mirounga leonina. Taxonomy (NCBI): domain Eukaryota; kingdom Metazoa; phylum Chordata; class Mammalia; order Carnivora; family Phocidae; genus Mirounga; species Mirounga leonina. The sequence continues at coordinate 6,076,243 of NW_023270649.1, forward strand.
GACATCTAAATCCTTGTCACACAACCATTTTGTATTTACATTCTCATCCCAGAACAACACTATCCCAGGGACGTATACTTAATAGCCTAAAATTTACATGCCAGTGTGAACATCTATCTAACATCCAGCCTATTACAGGAGTGTCCCAAAATCCAAGCTGCAAATATAAATCACATTTTTGATGCAATAACTTGTTCACAGCCAAAAGCAACCATCCATTAGCTATCAATTTAAAGAGATTTTACGGCAATCCCCATGCCCTCAACCATCCACTGTGGCCGCTAAGAGTTGCAATAAATTAGTTTATCTTCAGTCCAAAGTCTCATCTCATCCATGAAATAATACATGTTGATCCCCTAAACAATAAAATAAAATAAAATAGAAGTTGGAGGCTTCCCAAAAGCCTTCATGAATGTGGACTGGAAATCTCGCCATCTGGAGGATTATTTTTCCCTGCTCTCTCCCACTTTAATCATCCTGCCTAATAAGCAAGCATGACTGATCAGAGCCAAACGACAGAGCGGGTCCTGCAGGGGGGGACCCAAAGCGCTCATCTCCTGAGGACGTGCCTGAGATGAGCGAGAAGGCTTGAATCCACTGAGAGGCAAACAATGATGAACTTCACAGCCCTCATAAAACGGAAAATTGACACATTTGTGACGTAACTACCAGCATACATTCAACTCTTTCTTAAAGAGAGGAAATTAAATTGTGTTTGTCGGTCACACTTGACAATTATCTGGAACTACTCCAGAAGCAGCAAATCTCAGCCAGTCTCCTGTATTCACCAAACAATAAGAACTTCAGCCAAAAACAAACAAACAAAAAGCCACTGTATTTGGGGTGAAACACAGCCATTCTGCCTGCCAAACTATCTTATCTATTTCATTATAGACGCAGGATTATCTGATATTTTCCTGCGGAATAAACTAAAGAATGGGTTTAAGTATATTATCTTTAATGCATATAAAGGGAAAATAAATTTGAATACCTTATTTTTTTTTTTAAGATTTTATTTATTTAGGGCGCCTGGGTGGCTCAGACAGTTAAGAGTCTGCCTTCAGCTTATGTCATGATCTCAGGGTCCTGGGATCAAGCCCCATGTTGGGCTGCCAGGTCAGCGGGGAGCCTGCTTCTCCCTCTGCCCCTTACCCCACTCATGCTCTCTCTCTCTAAAATAAAATAAATTTAAAATTTTTTTTTAAGATTTTATTTATTTGAGGGCGCCTGGGTGGCTCAGATGGTTGAGCGTCTGCCTTCAGCTCAGGTCATGATCCCGGGGTCCTGGGATCGAGTCCCGCGTCAGGCTCCCTGCTCAGCAGGGAGCCTGCTTCTCCCTCTGCCTCTCTCTCTCTGTCTCTCATGAATAAATAAATAAAATCTTTTTTATTTATTTGAGAGAGAGAGAACACGAGAACAAGCAGGGAGAGGGACAGAGGGAGAAGGAGACAGAGAATCCAAGGAGAATCCATGCCGAGCGCAGAGCCTGACACAGGGACCAACCTCATGACCATGAGATCACGACCTGAGCCGAAATCAAGAGTCAGACACTCAACTGACTGAGCCACCCAGGTGCCCCAGAATCTGTAGACCTTAGAGATACATATTATCAGGTGGAAATCCCATTGACACGGATAAAAAGAGATGATAGAGAGAGAGACAAATACAGAGATAAATGTTTCCAAATTTCATTTTGAAGTTTCCAAACTTGACTTTTTTTCTTGCTTAACTTAAAATAGTTTATCCATATATCACATATTTGTCTGAGCACAGCATGAATGTAGGTTATAGGCACCAAATAAATATTAAAGGAACTGAAATTTTCATTCTGCACAAACACAGGCCAGAAATCATTTTTAATAATTTACAATGCAAGGAACAAAGAGCCTTTCCATTTCTATCAGTAGAAATGTTCATCTATTAGCCCTTTCCCACCTGAGACCCGAAGCGCTCTTGCCTTCTCATACACCTCTACCAACACGTGAGAGGCCGCGTCAGTTGTAAAGCCAAGAAATGCATCTCTGTCATTAATGTAGCGGGGTTTGGCCAAGAAAAACCACCAAGCTGGTGAACTGTGGAGACGGAGCCTCATTAAGCAACATCATCTGAAAGCAGGGGACACTGTCCAACACAACGCTGAACGGCCAAAATCCAAACAAATGGATTTTGTAAAGATTTCTTGCCGTTACTCAAAGGTTTACAATTCTGAACGTGTCATCTCTGTTTCTTTCGAGCTATCCTTCTGACAGCCTTGCTTTCTTTTAGCTTGTATTGCCCAATCATGCTGAATTTTTTGCCCTGCCTATCCATCCCCTTCGCCTATGCCAAGGGATTTTGGTCTTCTGATGCTTTCTCTTTGCCAATATCCCGTTTGGATTATTGATAGAGAGGCTTGGTCTTTGGAAAGCTCTCATCTTTGAAAGAGTTGTCAGGCTGCAGTTTTGCAAACTGCAGAGCACAAACACTTCAATATTTATGCTCCTTCTATCGACACTGAGTAAATTAGACTCTGGAATACCTGCATTAACCAAACCATCTGCTTCACTGCATTTTTTTAAATGAGTAGGTGGGGGAAATTTACGAGCATTTTCTCTTATCTCTTGCTGCTAGGGAAACTACTTTTTTTTTGGTAAGGATAATCCTAGAATCTCAGAAAGAGCCAGGATGCAACCTTCCTTCCCCTCTTTCTTCCAGTGAAATCTGTGTCTCCCCCCGAGAGAGAGCTTTTCCACTGGCTACTCAGTGTCCAAGGACATTATAATATTCTGAGCCAGTCCAAAATACACAGGGCAGAATTTTCACTTTGCATTTTCACAGTGAGCCCCTGCCAAATGGAGGGGTCCACAAAGTTTGTCTCAAAAAAACAAAATGACTGTTTCATAAGGGGTTATTTTGTCATTCAGGCCCATAAGACTCAAGGGGAGCAAAAAGATCCATTCTGCCCCATCAGACTGGAAGTCGTTTTACTGAAAGAACCCCTTGTGTGATGAAGACAAAATAAAAAATAATTATGTTCAGTTCCATGGGGCTTTCTGCCTGAAAACATAGAAGAGAATGTGCAAGCAGAGTGGGAAACTGCCCACAGTTTTCATACCCTCAGGGGTCCTGGAAAACATCCCTCCTCAGTGTACACAGCCCACATCCTACCATAGGAGAGAACACACCAGAAAGAACTTTTGGAACATGGCATTTGCGGATCACGGGTTTGCTCATGGAGGGGCAGCCCAAGTCGCCAGTAGTACATTTTGTCCTAGGAAGGCAACTGTGCCCAGAACAGAAAATGACTGTGCACAAACAAGTAATTTGCATTCTGCTTTTGGAGACAATCAGACTCCACCCCCAAAATCCACACCATATTTGCATAATTCATTTATGAAATACTGTTTTTCGTTCTCTTGAGCCCACAGCTGCTGCTAGGGGAATGGGCATGGTCCACACCCAGCTTCAAATTCGCTCCTGCATAATCCCCAAGTAGAGGGTTTTCACATGCAGTTAAGCAAGGAGGCCCAGGTGCTCAACAGGGGAGACCTTAAGGGACATTTTGCCTTCCACTCAGTGTGATGTCCAAGAAAGCATTTCAAAAAAAAATGGCCAAGAACTCCAATCGGTGATGACAAAAAAGTAATCATTATTTGGGGGTTAGAAACAATTGAGAAAAAGCTTTTACCTTGACCCCCTCTCTTCATAGGAAAGCCAGAAAATGAGTGCAAAAGGGACCTGAAAGTTTACCTTCAATTTTTAATGTTAACTAAACTGTACATTAACATGATCTCTCCCACAATGAATGCCATCTAACGACCAGTGAGGTCTGAGATCTTTGCATGGGGTTTACTAACTTGTTTGCCTTCATTTATGACCAACAACAGTTAGATGAGTGTGTAAAAATGATTACCATAAATCAGAAGACACAGTTTTGTATATCAGAGCAACTCAATGGGCCAGCTGCCGCCACACAAGCTGGAAGCTTGCTCGAAATGCATATATGCACAGGTCCCACACTACAGACCTAGAGGATCAGAATCAATGGGAGGGGGTACCCAGGCATCTGGCTGTTTTTGTTTTGTTTTTATTTAAATTCAAGTGAGTTAACATACAGCGCAACACTGATTTCCAGGAGCAGAATCCAGTGATTCATCACCCACATACAACACCCAGTGCTCATTCCATCAAGTGCCCTCCTTAAAGCCCATCACCCAGTTACCCCAGCCCCCCTATCCTCCCCCCCTTCTAGCAACCCTCATTTTGTTCTCTATATTTAAGAGTCTCTTATGGCTTGTCTCCCTCTTTCTTTTTATCTTATTTTTCCTTCCCTTCCCCTATTTTCATCTGTTTTGTTTCTTAAGTTCCACATGAGTGAAATCATATGATATTTGTCTCTCTCTGACTTATTTCACTTAGCATAATATACTCTAGTTCCAACCACGTCGTTGCTAATGGCAAGATTTCACTCTTTCTGATGGCTAACGAATATTCCATTGTCTAAATATACCACATCTTCTTGATCTGTTCATCTGTCGATGGACATCTGGGCTCTCTCCACAGTTTGGCTCCTGCTGAGAGTGCCCAGGCATCTGTCTTCACAAGCTCCCCAGGTGAGGCTGATGTAAATGTCTAAGAACCTCTGGTCTGAGTTGTTTGGGCCCTACACTACAAAACCCACCATGTCCTCATTCATGTTACTGATTAGCTACCTTTCATTTCTAGTACCATGTACGATGCATTCAGATCACAGAAGTAGACAATATTATCCAAGATCCTACTTAAATGCATTACTTTCATAGGCCATAATTTACTAAATCCTTGAAGGAGACCAAAAAGAAGGAAATATTAAGGGGAAAGGTAGGAGAAATTATTTAGGAAATTATGCTGCCATTAAATATGGAGAAAATGGAGAAATGCATTATAATATTAAGTGCAGGATACAGAATTACATATTTCCTGTCATCACAATCTTAGATTATAGATTTAAAAAAAGACTGGAGGGGCGCCTGGGTGGCTCAGTCGTTAAGCGTCTGCCTTCAGCTCAGGTCATGATCCCAGGGTCCTGGGATTGAGCCGCGCATCAGGCTCCCTGCTCCGTGGGAAGCCTGCTTCTCCTTCCTCTCCCACTCCCCCTGCTTGTGTTCCCTCTCTTGCTGTGTCTCTCTCTCTGTCAAATAAATAAATAAAATCTTTTAAAAAAAAATTTAAAAAGACTGGAAAGAGAGTCACTAAAATGTTAGCAGTCAGTATGTTTGAGTGGTACAAACAACAAATAATTGTGTTAACCCCTCTTTTTACTGTTGCCTTTTTTTTTTCATTTTGATCATAACAATGAGGTATTGCTCTTTTAATGGAAAATAGACTTTATAATGTTCTTTTTTTTTTTTTTTTTTTGACAGAGAGAGAGAGAGAGGACTAGTAGGCAGAGCGGCAAGCAGAGGGAGAGGGAGAGGGAGAAGAAGGCTCCTCGCTGAGCAGAGAGCCCAATGTACATTGGGCTTGATCCCGGAACCTGGGATCATGACCTGAGCCGAAGGCAAACACTTACCTGACTGAGCCACCCAAGCACCCCTGGAAAATAGACTTTAAATACACATTAAGGCAGGACCAGTCTATAATCTGCTAACACAAAGATAAAGTGGTAGCACCATATTTCACGGTCAAGTTCTTACACTGGTTGATATACTCCAGATATGAAGCGGAGCGAGTCTCTCCTGGATTTGCTACTAACAGATAGATATAGTGATACTGTTTTACTAGACCATCCTGTAGAGCACATCATACATAGTAAGAAATGATCCTGACAGCCTAGAAATACTCTGGAAAAATACATACGGCATAAGGGGTGGCTTGGGAATCATGTAGGTGTCCAAATGGGTTTCATTATAAAAAGGAGGACTCATTCAGGTTAAGACATCCATATATAATTCATGCCTCCCTGCCCTCTGCTCTAGGCCTCTTCCACTACCCGAAAGTGAAACCGTTGGGAAAAACCTAGAAACAACAAGTGCAGTGATTTCTTGACCAGTTACCTAGCTACAGATGTGCTTTCCGCTTAAAACCACCCCAGTTGCTTCTACCCTTCAAATCTTGCAAGTCCAGAAAGGCAGACATCAAATGGATATTCAGAAAGATCGGAAACGTGATTATGCAAAACGTTGACCTAACCTTGGAAATGTCCTTTTGGCTTCCTCAAAGGATCAGAACCGGCCTAAAGTATGGGATCTACTTACTCTGGGTCAACTCTTGATTGCATTTCATCCATTAGCTATACCTTCCCTCTTTGCAAAATGAGAAAGATTATCTGCCTTACAAAGTCATTTTGAGTACAAAGAATGCAGTGTGTGCCCCAAGCGGTGGATATGGTTGGGTGAAGGGGAATCCAAGCAGGAGTAGTGAGTATTATCGGACTTAGGAGAGGAGTCTGTCCCTCCATTCTAATGGATCAGTAGGGAGAAGCACCTTGCTAGTAAGCCTATAAAGTGGTGCCAGCTCTTAGGAAAACATTTGGTGCCATCGTTCACTCAGCTATTCCATGCTGGACTATGATCCAAGAGTAGCTTTGCACATGTGTGCTAGGTTCATGACTGAGACTATATCCCCAGTAGCAGTGTTTATAAAAGCAAAAGTCTAGGGGCGCCTGGGTGGCTCAGTTGGTTAAGCGGCTGCCTTCAGCTCAGGTCATGATCTCAGGGTCCTGGGATCGAGCCCCGCATCGGGCTCCCTGCTCGGCGGGAAGCCTGCTTCTCCCTGTCCCCCTCCCCCTGCTTGTGTTCCCTCTCTCGCTGTGTCTCTCTGTGTCAAATAAATAAATAAAATCTTAAAAAAAAAAAAAAAAGCAAAAGTCTAAAAACTCTGATGCCCTAAGACAGGAGAATGGATAAATCATCATGGCATAGCTCCCCAGTGCAGTATCTTATGAGACAAACTGAATGAACTACATCTTAGAAAATCCTTAGAAATAAAGGTTGAGCGAAAAAAGCAAGTCCTCATATGATATTCTTTAAATGAAATACAAAATAATAATAATAATAATAGCAAAAGTAAAGTACATATTATTTAGGTATACATGTGTATGTGATAAAACAGCAAGAATGCAGTGCCTGGGTGGCTCAGTTGGTTATTCGTCTGCCTTTGGCTCAGGTCATGATCCCAGGGTCCTGGGATCAAGCCCCATGTCCAGCTCCCTGCTCAGCGGGGAGTCTGCTTATCCCTCTCCCTCTGCTTCTACCACCCCCCACCCCGCTCACGCTCTCTCTCCCACACACACTCTCTCTCTCTCTCAAATAGCTAAATAAAATCTTTAAAATAAAACGAAACAGCAAGAAAGCCAAAGCAAGAGAATGAAAAACGCAAGCGTCAGACTTTTGGGTACTGTGAGGGCGAGGAGGCAGAAAAGATAAAGTACAGGTGGTGTAAGTGATTAACAATGTCCTAAGTCTTGGGTTCAATGGCTGCTCAATATATTATTTACTGAATGGAATAAAAACAAAGCGAAGGCCATTCACGGACCAATGATCATAGCATGCCTAATTCTGCACTTGAAGTTTGTGTAAATGCTATGAAAGATGGACAGAACATTTCCTGTCAAGGGTGTTCCTAGACTTGATATGGAATCAGGAGAAGGGACTCAATTTAACAGAGTAATTAAGAGGGGAAAAAAACACAGTTAAAGAAGTACTCCAAGTCCAAGCGACTACAGCAAAACAAAGGGTCTTGAGTAATGTCTTAGCCCTGGAGGAAAAGCCATCAAGAGGAAGGATGGTAGGTGTGAGCTTGAGAAGGAAAGAAATAACAAGTACCAAGTTCACCATTTCAAGAAACACCGGGCTGAAGGATGAACAGTCCCACACAGAGTAATGCTACCACTTCCAACTGTCTACAGAGCTCCATTTGAAGTAATTCTCTGAAGATCTCTTGCTCCAATTAACAGCTACGCTTCACATGTATGTGTTTTTTATTTTATCTCCATATCCTCACCTTCCTTTGAAAAAGGAAAAAAAGAGAATCTTGACATCCTAAAAGAAGCTTTGTCACTGCCCGAAACAATAAAGGGTTGTACCAAAGTAGTAATAATTTGTGCATTTATTGAGCAATTACTTCATGCCCCACACCCTGTTTAGTGCTTTTGTTTGTGAGTTCATTTAAGTCTTGCTACACGGGGGCTCTCTCTTTATGCCGGAGATGAGAAAGTGTGAAGACATGGGTTAGATCTTTTTGAAGATGGCCTTTCTGCTGCTCAAGCCCATTTTCTTATCTGCCCCACAGCAACTGGGACAGGGAAAGGGTGAGCCAGTAGGTCCCTACTCCACCTAACTCTCTGGCAATATTCGGGGCTCCCCTGGGGCTGCCCCGAGTGCCTGGCTTCTTCTCTCCCTGAATCAGAGGTAGCCAGGAACCCAAACCTAAAGCTGAAAGGGAAGGAAACAGTAAATACAATTCCCCCCATCACCTCTCTGCCCAATCATCTCTGTCTCTCACCCCTTGCATTACAGACGTGCATTCCATAGCTTTAGCTAATCTTGGGTTCTCCATAGAAAAGAAATGCCCAAACAGTGCGTGTTCAAGGTCGTTAAGATCCCAATTGACTCCGGCACTGCTTGCTTTTGTCATTCGAGTAAAGGGAGTCACTTCTTTTAATCAATGGGGTGAGAATCACAAAGATTAAAGGCAGTTCGCTGAGGCCCGGCGAAGCCACGGACTGAACCTCTCCTACAAAAGGAGAATGCCAGAATGTCAGGATCCTGGTGGGCAAAAGGGTAAAAATCCGGACGCCTGTTCCACATCCCAGACCATATCATCATGATCTCCGGGCAGGGAGGGACCGGGACCAGGCTCCCCAAAATGACTCTAGGCCATCATCACCCAGAAACTTGGGGAGAATGAAATAAATACAATAGAGATGATAACTGGAAAAGAGCTGGCAAATTTTCCGATGGTTTTCACTTACAGTGAAGTTGAAAGGACAAAAGCAATTATCTCTCTGTCTGATACTGAAAGCTTTACATTTTGGACACAGTATCACATACAAATAGTACTTAATAAGAGGAGAGATTTCATCCAGTTATGATGCTTTTATCTACCTTTAGGTTTTGTTGCTCAGCCTAGAGCAAAGATTTGCACAAGGGCCTTCTGCCCTTCGTTATTTGTACAAAGGCACCAATGAGCATCAGGAAGGAGACATCAGTCAGATGGAGGCCCCTCCCATGCCACCCCTGCCACCTCTTAGGAGGATGTTTTTATCTGTGGAACTCTCTTGTTTCGAACTTTATCTTTCCTTTGGATGACTTATCTGTATTAATTCTCCAAAGAGAACAGAGAGCCCCTCTAAAAGTTGTTTAGGTTCCTAGAAAAGAAAAATAACCATTTTCCCCAAAATTTACATTACAAATTATATTTCATACCCCATGGGAAAATCTGTTTATTTTTTATTCAAATTACAACTCCTTCCCAGAAATAAATTAAATTCTAGTTCCCTGCTCAGCTTTAAAAAAATCTTTCCAAGACATGTATCATATGACCTCACTGATATGAGGAATTCTTAATTGCGGGAAAAAACTGAGTGTTGTTGGAGTGGGGGGTGGGGTGGGAGGGATGGGGTGACTGGGTGATAGACACTGGGGAGGGTATGTGCTCTGGTAAGCGCTGTGAATTGTGCAAGACTGTTGAATCTCAGATCTGTACCTCTGAAACAAATAATGCAATCTATGTTAAGAAAAAAAGAAGAAGAAGAAGAAGGTAGCGGGAGGGGAAGAATGAAGGGGGGGAAATCGGAGGGATAGACGAACCATGAGAGATGATGGACTCTGAAAAACAAACGGAGGGTTCTAGAGGGGAGGGGGGTGGGAGGATGGGTTAGCCTGGTGATGGGTATTGAGGAGGGCACGTTTTGCATGGAGCACTGGGTGTTATGCACAAACAATGAATCATGGAACACTTCATTTAAAACTAATGTTGTAATGTATGGGGATTAACATAAGAATAAAAAAATAAAAATTTTTAAAAAAAAAGAAAGAAGGTAGTGAAGGAGGTGGTGATGTGGTAGAATGGGGGACTAGGCCTTTTGGGGTGCCAAATATTCTATTTCTTGATTTAAATGGTGGCTATATGAGCATTAAGTATTTCTTGACTGTAAACATGGTTTATGAACATCTGAAAATAAAACATGTTATTAAAAAAAAAAAAATCTTTCCAAAACAAACCAGGGAGACAATGCTCATAAATATATCCTCACTCTATATCTACTCCATTCCCCTGTATTTAATAAAGATATATTTTGATATGCACTTACACACTGTATATGGTATTTTGATATATCTGGTTGAAAACAGATACATCACAAATAAGTTATCTAGTTATCTGGATGTAAGTGGATAACACGCATATGTAATTATAGGAAACATTATACATATATTACATTAAGTATATTTTTATCTTTTGTGTTTTTAATATATATTTAGGTAGATATGCTTAAGTGTGTACACGGATATACATTTATATGTTCAAAGTGATTTCAAGCAATGAAACTGACAACGTGTAAATTCAGAAAATGACTTCCGGAGCAGGGACAAAGCTAACCAAACCTTAATTTGATCTGTTACTTCAAGATGATGATCGAACGTTCTACTCAGTACAAAACAAGTTAACACAAAGTACTTAGGAAAGCTCAATTTTGCAGAGTTTCACAGTTATTCACTGAACCTGCTTATTCAAATGCATCTAAATCCCATGTGAAGGGGGTTCTAGATCTTTGAAAAGGTATGTCTCAGGCAAGGTCTGTTGGGGCCAGGATAATGAGAGCTCCCAGGGGATCCAGGGACTATCTCCACCACCAGACAACAGCACAGAATGAGAAATAGATCTCACACCAGGCTGTGTCCCTTTCATTGGTCATTTAATGCTGCCTGGATTCATTCAGTCACACTAATTCACTTGACAAGTTACGCCTGCAGTTGCAGTTTGAAGGCTGCAGGATTATCTTCAATTCGAAGTCAGTGGGGCAGAAATTAGAGAGCTTTTCCAGTGCTTTCTCGCCATTTCCACATCACCCTGTTTTTCCTATGCGGTTGAGCTAGTTGCTGGCCTATCTGGAGACACTCAACACACTCTCAGATGTTTACTGATGCCAGTGTTGCTCATTGAGGCCAGCTAGTTAAGACCTCTCTCAGAAGCCTCCCATCACCACTGGCCCTTTGTCTAAAATTGCAACACAGCCCAGCCTGCACAAGCATGCCCTGTACTCCTCGCCCACGTTACTTTTTTTCTTGCCTCTCTTTATTACCTAACATGCCTTGTATTTTACTTATGGTTATTTGTAAAAAGGCACAAGTCACATAATATACCTTGTGGATTTTTCTGATTTCCCTGGTAGACTATAAGCTCCGTAAGGACACGAATTTGAACTGTTCCTGGGTAAACTGCAAGTGCTGGGAGCAGTGCCTGACAAACAGGGGGGGATCAATAAATATCTTGATCACATGAATAAACCACAATGCAAACAGATCGATCGAGATAAAAAGGCAAGAGTGTCAGAGGAAAAGGAAAGAAAAACAGATCTTTGATGTTCTAATGGTCCAGAACCCAGGTCGATTTGTTTTCAGGGTGAAACTGAGCGTCAGTCTTCCTTTCAAACTTGTGGGCCGGGGCGCCTGGGTGGCTCAGTTGGTTAAGCGACTGCCTTCGGCTCGGGTCATGATTCTGGAGTCCCGGGATCGAGTCCCACATCGGGCTCCCTGCTCAGCGGGGAGTCTGCTTCTCCCTCTGACCCTCCTCCCTCTCGTGCTCTCTGTCTCTCATTCTCTCTCGCAAATAAATAAATAAATAAAATCTTTAAAAAAAAAAAATTGTGGGCCATTCTTTTATCACCTCCATAGAGTTTTCCAGAAGAAGCATGCTTGCATGTGATCACATAACACGTCCAATGGCCCCAATTACCCTGAATTCTTGCCAGAAGGAGCAACATTAGGGTTTTGTTTGTTTTCTTCTGTATATTTGAATTGGCACTGGTAGACGTAAATGTTGAAACTGATTTTATTTTAAACGCAGTGCCACTTCCCAACCTCTTGCCAATCTTCTTATCCTCAGTTACCGGCCAGGCTTTGCAAGCCATACTTACCACGGTGTCTGTTCGTGTTCTACTTATCTTACAGATTGGCAGAATGCGCGGTTCCACTTAGTTTACAAGTGGTGTATGTTTTTTTTCCACTTACTGTACCCCGTGATCTGAGGCAGAGGTTAGCAAAGTCGTTCTGGAAAGGGCCAGACAGTAAACATCTCCGGCTCTGCAGGTTACACGGTGACTGCAGCAACTACTCACCCCTGCGTCTGCTCTTGCAACGCAGCCATGGACAATACAGAGGAACAACCGGGTGTGGCTCGGTGCCAATTAAACTCTATTTTTGGACAATGACATCTCACTTTTATATAAATTTCACATGTAATTTTATATATACATATACATGTAATTATATATACTATTTTCTTTCGATTTTTTCAACCATTTCAAAATGCCAAATCCATTCTTGGGCTGTGGGCCATACCACAGCAGGCAAGAAGAGGGGCTGCAGTTTGCCAACCCCTGGCCTTACGTGCTAAAGGATTTCTTCGAGCGGTTCTTAAGCTGGAAAAGGTGATTTCCAGATCCTTCTTTCAATCCCCACCCCCTAAATGCACATTACCACGGAAAGTTCTCTGCAAGCCCAAAGCCCGAAGCTGCTACACGAAGTCATGGCACAGGAAACCCGATGCTCACCAGGGGTCTTTGTGTTTCACTTGTTGACTGCTTTCTGCTGTTTGGTGCCGTAGAATCAACACCCATGCACAATCCCCACTGGGAAACAGCAGCAGGTGGCCAAAGAGTAAAGAGAACACGGTCTCTCCTCTCCCTAGTGGTGTTCAGTGCTCCTTCCCCTCTGTTCCCACAGCCTTTTTCATCTCCATGCCCGGGGTCCTCATCCCATGCAGAGACAGCCCCCGGAGGGCACAGCTCCCGCCACCCCTGACATTCTGCTCAGCATCTAGGATGCCCAGTGCATGCTCACTGAATGCTATGCCCTCACTTCAGGCAGATCTGACAGAGTACTGCCCAGTGCAGAGAGAAGCGAGCCTTCTGAGAACAAATACAAATGGATGTGACCCGCGTGGAAGGGTCTCTGGGACTTGTGCCCTTTGGATTGGGGAAAATAAACCTTTTGTACATCACTGAAGATCATCTCAAGGGACTGGACACCTACACCCAGCCCTGAACAAGCACATCTGCTCCAACAGGAACATCGTCCGCCAATCAAACGAACGTGTGTTTAGAACAGAACTGCTCCTGTCGTGTCCCTCTCCTCACTTTTCATCCTGCTGGAGGCACTTTTTCCTTCCACTTTGCCCAAAGTGGTTCACTGCGCTGACCACACACTAAAAAGGACTTGGGGTTTTTCCATATGGAAAATCATGCTGTGCTTATGTTGCCCCTTAAATAGCTTAAAAGAAAAACCACTGAGTAGGGCACCTCAGATCCCAACATGGTCAGGTGCTGGTGCTACCTGCAGAGTAGTGGAGTTACTGGTGGAACACTGTGGGTTGGCTCACAGACTGCTTATGTGGGGAGAGCCACTGCTGGCTCAGGAACTGCATATACAGTTAGAACAGAGCTCCTGTGGTCTTCCATTCTGGAAAGTGCTGCCCGTCACGGCCTGCTCTGCTTCCCAAGAGGAGGACCCAGAATTCTAAGGGCCCCCAAGGCTCCCACTGCCCTTTTATACAGCCCTATATAATCCCTTCCCCCTGATACCACCATAGGATATCATTCCCATGATTAGGCTATGTTATGTTATGTTCTATGGCAACGGTGAAGGGAAATTGCAAAATTAAAAAGTCCTTAATCAGTTGACTTGGAGTTAATAAACAGGGAGATAAAATGATCAAGCCATGAAAAGATAGGGAGGAATCATAAATGCACATTACTAGGTGAAAGAAGCCAATCTAAAAAAGCTACATACTGGGGCGCCTGGGTGGCTCAGTTGTTAAGCATCTGCCTTCGGCTCAGGTCATGATCCCGGCGTCCTGGGATCAAGCCCCGCATCGGGCTCCCTGCTTGGTGGGAAGCCTGCTTCTCCCTCTCCCACTCCCCCTGCTTGTGTTCCCTCTCTCACTGTGTCTCTCTCTGTCAAATAAATAAATAAAATCTTTAAAAAATAATAAAATAAAAAGGCTACATACTGTATGATTCCAACTAGATGACATTCTAGAAAAGACAAAATAAAGGAGAAATATAAAGATCAATGATTGCCAGGGCTTAGGGGAGAGGGAAAGATGAATAGATAGAGCACAGAGGATTTTTAGGATAGTGAAACTATTCTGCATGATACTTAATGGTGGATACATGTCATTATACATTTGTCAGGATCCGCAGAATGTACAACACAAGAGTGAACTCTAATGTAAACTATGGACCTTGGGTGATAATGACATGTCAGTGTAGGTTCATCAGTTGTAACAAAAGCACCATTCTGCTGTGGGATGTTGGCAAAAGTAACATGGGAGAGGCTATGCATGTGTGGAGACAGTGGGTATATGGGAAATCTCTGTACCTTACCCCTCATTTTTGCTATGTACTTAAAATTTCTCTAAAAAATAAAGTCTACTTTAAAAAAAAAAAGTCTTTGTTGGTGGGCCTCACCTAATCTGGTGAGCCCTGTAAAGCAGTCCTTAGCTCTCCCTGAAAGCAGACACTCATAGCTACAGTGATGCTCTTTTGCTAACCTTGAAGAAACAAGAGGTCATAAGTATCTCATTAATTCTACAAAGAGATGAATTCTACCAAAAGCTTGAGAGAGCGTGGAAAAGAGATCCTTCCGTAGTCCAGTCTCCAGATGAGAACACAACCCAGCTAGCACCTTGACTGGAAAGTGAGACCCTGTCAGACCCTGAGCAGAGAGAGCCCAGGTAAGCCTCTCCCAGACTTCTGACCTACAGAATATATGAGATAATAAAATGGGTACTGGTCTAAGCCACTAAGTTGGTACTATATGTTATGCAACACAGAAAACTAAGACACAAACTGCAGCAAATACCCAATAATAATAA
Organism: Mirounga leonina; assembly: GCF_011800145.1. Classification (NCBI taxonomy): domain Eukaryota; kingdom Metazoa; phylum Chordata; class Mammalia; order Carnivora; family Phocidae; genus Mirounga; species Mirounga leonina. The sequence continues at coordinate 6,091,300 of NW_023270649.1, forward strand.
CAATGGCAATGGCGATGATGATAATAATATATACTGTACTGCACTGTTGATAAAATACATTAACACATCTTGGTTTTTTCACTGGCTCACAATTCCAATCTCATGTGGTTGCTGCATCAAAATAACATAGTGAGTACAAACACAAGCACTGAAATTTTAGTGACCTGACTTTGAATCATGCTTTGCCCGCTTTCTTGCTGTGAATCCTTTGGCAATCTTACCCCTGTGACCTCTATACAACAGAGATAAGAATACCCTCCTTTGGCAATCTTATCCCTGTGACCTCTATACAACAGAGATAAGAATACCCTCCTGATAACACTGGTTCTTAAATTTGGTGGCCCAAGGTATGCAGCTGTGAGGCTTTCTAAATGCTGATTCCCAGCCCCGGCCCTAGTTCTGATGTGATAGTAAGGGGTAGGACATGGACACTGGGACATTTACAAGCTCTCCAGTGGATTCTCATGGGCAGCAAAGCAGAAGACTGGCTGCCTTGTAGAGCTGCAGTGATGAGTAGACAGTGAGGACTTCCAATGGTGAATGCTCATGGAAAGTCACTTTTTTGCCCTTTTTTGGTATAGAAACTTAAGACCAGAGAAGTGAATGACCTGAGTTCACACACTTACATACGAGCTCTAGCACCCAATCCTATCACACCTGATCCAAAAGACCACCAGATCCTCCCTCTAGGTCTCTGCTCCTTAAATTTTTTTTTTTGTCCAATCTCAGGTCCTTGGGAAGTAACCAGTGGAACATGGGTCCGTAAACTGGAGCCTGTGGGCCAAATCCTGCCATCACCTACTTTGGTTAAAAAAAGAAAAAATACAATTAAGTTGCTTTGGAGGTTGCCCTTTCATTTATGGCTTTTGTGCTACAACATCAGAGTTGAGTAGTGATCACATAGCCAAAAATACTTCAGTATGTGGCCCTTTATAGAAATGCTTTGCTGACCCCTGCAATAAACAATAACCAAGATGATGCTTTATCACTGTTGATGGCTTAACTGATCTCTACTGAGTCAATGCTGATTTTCCCAGAAAATTAAAAACAGGATATACCTGAATAGTTAAAACGCTTAACTTCACAAGAAAAGAGATGGAAGCCATGGGAAGTATTGGACTAGCTGAGGCCATAAGGCCCCCCCAGGAGCCAGGGCATAAATGGAATCCAGATTTTCTACCTTCTCTACAGTGCTGCTTGCATCCCACTGCAACTTAACGTACGTAAAGCAGCTATTCAAAAGAGAGGTTCGAATTGGGTTGGGGAGGTAATTCCATTTTGTTTTCCATTTGTTTTAATATTGCAAAGCCAAAAATAATTTCAATGCATTGGATAAAACCTGTGGAGGTTTTAGGAACAAGATTGTCACTCTAGAGTTAGCTCCTAATTCTCTGGAATAATGTAAAAAAAAAAACTGCCTTCTGTTGTTTTGAAAAGGTCAAACAGAACTAAAGTATATATGGGAAAAGCAGTGCGTTTAAAAGCTTTAAGTGACTGCACTTCATTCTATTAAACTCCAAACAGGTAGAAATTCAGCCCCCAGTGAGCTCTGTTTTAAATTAAAAGATTTCTCTTTGTGTTATTTACCCCACTGTTCCAAGTTGCATAAGCCCTCCCTGTGCATGGATAAGTGCCCAGCTGACCAAAGATTCTGACATAATAAGGAAGAAATCACCTCGGGAGCTGTTTGTCTTTCATTGAAGTCTCTTGGCCGCTGGTTATCACACTACAGATATTTCCTGCGGCCAAAAATTATTGAATTTCAAAAAGATTTTTTAAATCATTATTCTTCTCATTTGTGGCATTCCTAGGTTCTCTAGACACGTTTAATTTTTAAAAGTGAATTTCAATAAGCCATTTATTTATTTAAAAAAGAAAAGCACTTTCTGACTTTCTGCTACTTATCTGTAGCATGAGAGAAACAAATGGGGTGATCTCTTCGGCCCCTTCCCTTTCAAACCAGGTGTGATGATGTACTCTTACTGAATATATTCACCTACATAAACAAAAGCAAGACTGAGCAGTGCCCCAGGTAAGGAATCAAGGTGGTAAAATCAAGTACATATGCTACACATGCTATTTTACCATATTCTATGAGCTCTGTTGTTTGCTGAGGATGGTACATCATACAAACAAGATGGACAGCTGGTCCTCTTTCCTAAGGAGTAAATAGTCGGTCTGGGAAGGATAACACTGAAATGCACCAAAGTAAGGAACAATTACCTTTCAGATACAGAACATACGTGGAAAATAAATTCTCAGCCACTTAGATGTATTTGTTCTGCTAGCAAGAAGGGCTCCATAAAAAAAATTTGATCTGGTCCAAAAGAAAAAAACTGCAACTTCAAAGCTTTCAAGAGTCGTTTTGATGCTAAAAGTATACATAGCATGATGATGTTCTATTTAGCATGCTGGCCAATGGGTGTTTTTGTTACCCAAGTGCGGGCCCAACCCAACTAAGAGGAAGAGACTGGGGGATTACTCTGCTCCGGATACTGAAGCAACAGGCGTTTGGGGCTTGGCTGGTGAGGTAAAGTATGTCCATACCGTATTCCTTTTCTGTTGCAGTGTAACAAGTGACTACAAACAAAGTGACTCAAAGCAACATAAGCTCATTACCTTACCGTTTCCATGGATCAGGAGTACAGACACAGCTGACCTGAGTCCTGGGCTCAGGGTTTTACCAGGCCACATCGAACATGTGAGCTGAGCTGTGGTCTCATCCGAGGCTCATATTGTTGGCGGGATTCAGTTCCTTGTGGTGGCAGGACTGAGGTTCCATGCTCGTGCTGGCTGTCAGCTGGTGGCCTCTCAAAGATCCTAGAAACTGCCCAGAATTTCTTGCTACATGGCCCTCCGCAAGCCCCACCTCACACTTCCAATCATTCTGACTTCAGCAAGGGTTCAATTCCACTTAAGTTACCACCTGATTAAGTCAGGCCCACCATGACGGTCTCCATTTTGACTCAGTGTCAACAGATTAGTAGCCAAATTGTAGAAGTGATATCCCATCATACCCATGGTTCTGCTCAAATTCAAAGAGAGGCTATCACATGATGGCTGCACACCAGGGGAGCAGAATAGTCAGGGCCATCTTGGAATTCTGCCTACCATACAAGTGGGGGACCTGGGCAAGGGGAACACAAGGGCAGGGGAAGAATTACAAGCATAGGCCCATTTCTGTTCAGAGGAGAGTAAAATAGCTCCCCTTAGTTAATAGGAAATTGTGAGTAATGAGGACAGAGTTTGTATAAAAGGGGTGGGATCAACTTTTGGACAAACTTGCAGCCAGGCAGGAATTGGATGTAATCCCGTGAGCCTCAGAAATCCAACCACCATCCTGGTTTGAGTAGGGCCCATAAGCTGGCCCAGCAGCACCACCTAAGATTTGACAAATTCTCAGCCCCCCACCCCCACTCCCACCCCAGACCTACTGAACTAGAATTTCTGGGGGTAGTGCTCAACAATCTGTTTTAACAAGTTCTCTGGGTAACTCAGGTGTTCACTCAAGTTCACAAAACACCCTGTTAGCCAACCTTATACATTTAGATTTTTTTCCTACAAAAATGAAGAGTCTACAAAGCACTCCCAGTGATTTGACTATGAGAAAAGAGCTCTGTGACATCTAAAGGAGATCAATACTTTCCAAACACACAAAGATGAGAAAGTCAAGGTAACAGATGAATGGACCCCTAAACAAATATGGTCAGACCCAGGGGAGAGAGGCTATGCTTTAGCTTTCTGAGCAGCTGAATGTTCTGACACATATCAACAGGACGTCTGCTACTAACAAGGAACTCTCAAGGAAGCTGTATATAAATTCTATTCTTAGCATCAGCACAGCCAATGGAGAAAGGAAACTCTTGGTCATTCTGATGACTGTAAGAACAGGAGGTCAACTACTCATCTAATGAACTGCATGTAAGTGTATCCTGATGTTGATCCCTAAGTACCAATCACCTGGAAAATCCTTGATGCTGGGACTGCACTGACACATAGCAGTCATGTGAAAGTCTCACAGAACAGGAGCCCAAGTTAGAAGCAGTTGACTGGTGGTTAGAAGTTGAGGTACCAGCAGCTCACAAACCTGGACTGGAATCCCAGCTCTGCCACCGGTCACGTTCTGTAAGGCTCAATTCTTCTCCTCTACACAAAGGGGACAATTCCAGCAGCACCCTTAGTGTAGATTAAATAATTCAAGCACCACTCAGCAATAATAAGACAACCCAATTAAATATGTCCAAAGGATCTGAATGAACATTTCTCCAGTGAAGATATACACATGGTCAACAAACACATGGAATGAAGCTCAACATCATTAGTCACGAGGAAACTACAATTCAAAACCACAATGAGCTAGTACTTCATACCTACTGAAATGGCTATAATTAAACAACAGATGAGAACTAGTGTTGGTGAAGATGTGGAAAAACTGGAACCCTCATACGTAGTTGATGAGAACGTAAAATGGGAACAGTTTGACAGTTCCACAAAAGGTTAAACAGAATACCATATTCTGCTATAGACCAAGGTATATACTCAAGGGAATGGAAAAGAAATGTCCACACAAAAATCTGTGTATGGATATTCATAGAAGTATTATTAGTAATAGCCAAAACATGGAAACAACCCAAATGTCCATTAGCTAGCTGATAAGTAGATAAACAAAATGAGGTCTATTCATGCAACAGAATATAATTCAGCTATAAAAAAGAATAAAAGTAGTGGTACTTACCACAAGATGGATGAACCCGGAAAACAGAACACTAAGTGAAGGAAACCAGTCACAAAAGACCACGTATTACATGCTTCCATTGTATAAATGGCCGCAATGGGTAAATCCAGAGAGACAGACAGTCCATTAGTGACTGCCAGAAGCTGAGAGAAAAGGGCAACGAAAGTGACTTATAATGGAAATATTCTGGAATGAGACTGGGATCATTGTTGAAAAACCTTTTGACTATACTAAAACCCACTGAATTACACCTTTTAAAGAAGCAAATCTTACGGTATGTAAATTGTATGTCAATTTTTTAAATTAAAAAAATCCACAAAGATGGACCTTATCAGTATGGGGGCTCCTCAAAAAATTAAACATAGAGATACCACATGATCTAAAAATTTCACTTCTGGGCGCATCCCCAAAGGAATTGAAATCAGGGTCTCAAATAGATATATAGAGAACGAAACAGTGGAAGTAACCCAGGATGTCCATCAAAAGATGAATGGGCAAACAAATGCGGTCCGTCCACACAGTGGAATATGGTTCGGCCCTAAAAAGGAAGGAAATCCTGACTCCTGCCATGACATGGATGAAGCTTAATGCATGATGCTGAGTGACTGACATAGCCAGTCACAAAAGGACAAGTACTGTATGATTCCATTTATTACAGTACCTAGAGTAGCCAAATTCACAGAGATAGAAAGTTAGAATTACGGGTGCCAGGGAGAGGGGATGGGATAGGGAGTTTTTATTTAAAGGGTACAGAGTTCCCACTTGGGAGGATGAAAAAGTTCTGGAGATGATGGTGATGACAGTTGCACACAATGTGAATATATTTAATGCCACAGAACTGCACACTTCAAAATGGTTGAAATGGTAGATTTTATGTTATATGTAGTTAATCACAATTCTTTAAAATTAATAGAGGTAAACGGACGGAGTATTGTGGATGAAGGCTATAAAATAATGTCTTTTGCAAATTCTCGATAATGAAATCATAGTAAAATACCATTAAGTTTGTCTTTTTTTAAAAAATAATCAGAAATGACACATCCCACCACTGCCGTGGGCCCAGAACCACAACGCACTCACGTGAACATCACTGAGTGCCTCCAGCATTGGGGAAGCACAGCTGAGGGATGTTTTTCAGGACACACTGATCTCTGCTTGCTGGGGAACAAATCATGTGCCATCTTAGCTCTGAAATGTTTGCACGCCAGCTTTTCCAAAGCAGCCATCTGGGCTGTGTTCCCTGAAGAGATGTCACAGGTATCTTTGGAGCTGAATGAATCAAGCTAAACCCAGAAGCACTCATCACACAGAGGATGCTTTTCAGAGAACAAGGGGCCACCTGTATGCCAGATACCACATTTTGAAAGGCTAGAAAGAGCTGTCCAACTTGAGGTTAATGAAGTCTTTGAAAAGATAACTATACATTGTCAAGATGCTAGGTCTTTTCATAGTAAGTGCTAGCCTAGAATGAATAGTGATTCTTTTTTCATTGACATGTTTATCTGGTTGTCCTGCTAATTTTTTATTCTTCATCAAGGAATTTCAAGAACTGCTATGCGTGCGGAACAAAATAATGATAATAATTATTTAAAGAAAAATCCTAATATCCCAAGAGAAAATGCAATTATATGAGTTCTGCTCTACTATTGTTAGTTTTATTTCACCAGACACATAGTACTTCTTCGGTTTGATTTAATACCTCATTTCATACCCCAAGAGAAATCTGTGTAGGAAAAATGTCTCATGATGCATACCTGCTCTTTATTATTACAATTTCTCGTTAAAGTTGTAGTGTTTGCACTATTAGCTTCACAAATGGAGTGAAAAGACCAGTAAATGTTGAATATGTCTCTCGAAGATAATACAGACACAGTGAAAAATCACTTTTTAAATCATTTTACCTACTTTACACCCAAAATATGTGTTTCAAATTTTTCCATTAAGTAAAATTTCTGCACCAAATGGATTCAGTCCAATATGACTTAACTTCTAGTTAAATATTTAAAATTCAACCCGTGCATTTGTATCTGCCCTTTCCCAAAGCTTATTAAAATGAGAATAAAGAAAAAAATGAAACATTTTTAAAAATAAGAATAAAGAAATTTAAAAATACGGTACGATTTCACACACATGTGGAATTTAAGAAACGAAACAAATGAACAAAGGGAAAAAAACAGACAAACCAAGAAACAGACTCTTGACTCTAGAGAATACACTGATGGTTTCCAGAGGGGAGGTGGGGGGGGGATGGGGGTAACAGGTGATGGGGATTAAGGAGTGCACTTGTTGTGATAAGCACCCCATGATATATGGAATTGCTGAATCACTATATTGTAGACCTGAAACTAATATAACACTATATGTTAACCATACTGGAATTTAAATTAAAAACATTAAGAAAAGAAATTTAAAAAAACAGTCACAAGAATTTAAAGAAGAGAAGAGACAACAGCAGAGAACAGATGCCAACAAAGGTCTTGACGCGGGAACACAGACATGAGCAGTTAACAGGGCTAAGGTGAACGCCAGAGCTGTGGAAGAGCAGGGGCCAGTAATGATCAAGTCAGTTCCTACTTCATAATCCCAGAAAGGTCCAGAGACGAGAGGTGTCAGATCTCAGGAGGGAGGTGTGGGGCTGAAACCAGGGGTGAGTTACAGGTCAGTCTAGAAAGATGGGCCTTGGGGTGCCTGGGTGGCTCAATCGGTTAAGCATGTGACTCTTGATCTCAGCTTGGGTCTTGATCCCAGGGTCGTGAGTTCAAGCCCTGCATTAGGCTCCACGCCCAGCGTGGGAAAAAAAAGAAGAAAGAAAGAAAAGAAAGAAAGAAAGAAAGAAAGAAGGAAGGAAGGAAGGAAGGAAGGAAGGAAGGAAGGAAGGAAGGAAGGAAGGAAGGAAGGAAAGAAAGGAAGAAAGGAAAGAAAGAAAGAAAGGAAGAAAGGAAGAAAGGAAGAAAGGAAGAAAGAAAGAAAGAAAAGAAAGAAAGAAAGAAAGAAAGAAAGAAAGGAAAGAAAGAAAGGAAGGAAGGAAGAAAGAAAAGAAAAGAAAGAAAGATGGGCCTACACATCATCTCAAAGTCAACATGTTTAAAACCATAACCCACTCCCTCAATACCAGCTGCCTTCTGGTCTGTAACTACTGCCCCTCTATTCTTTTGACCAGGCTCCAGAATCTTCAGTTATCGATGGTATATTCCTCTTCACTGGCCAAGTCCACAGAGCCATAGTCCTGTTGATTTTTTTCCATGAAAGGTTTCCAGGACTGTGGTGGCCAGCCTCTAAGGCTGCCCCCAGTAGTCTTCCTGGTAGTCACACCCGAACGCCTCCCCTTCGCACATTAAATCACGACTGACTTGACGGATCAACTCAACACTGCAGAGGTGCTCTAAGGCCGACTCAGCTCACTTCGATCTCGCGAACTGCTTTCTCTGGAGGTGGCCAGCCACATGTCATGAGGACACACTCACGCGTCCACATGGAGATCGTATCTAAAAAGGAACCAACTTGCCAGCACCACGTTGTGAGTGAGTCATCCTGGAAATGGATTTCTCAGCCCCAGTTGAGCCTTTAGATGACTGCAACCCCAGGTAACACCGGTCATTACCCTCTGTTTCTGTCCTGACTCTCAGTATCCTACTAGACCAGCATTAGCTAGGAGTTGTCTCAAGTTTTGTTCTGTTTTTCTCTTTTAACTTGTCATTTTGACATAAGAATACAATCACAGAAAGTTACAAAATAGTTGATAGAGTCCTGCGTACGTTTCAGCCACCCGCCCCCAATGGTGACATCTTAGATAATTATAGTACAATATCAGAAACAGGACATGAATAAAACAAAAGGGAAAATTATCTCTTTTTACCTGCGCCTGATTTCATAGCTATGCAACTGGTAGCAAGTTCCCTGTTAGCTCAAAAACTCAGTTTCTCATCTATAAAATGGGGATAATAGCTTCTGCTTCAGAGCTTTGTGGAAGAATTGAGATCATATTCCTAAAACATCTACAACACTACGGGGTTTGGCACAGAATTCAATAAATGGCAGCTGCTATGATTATTCTGTAGGTTTCACAATAAAAACAAATAGCTCTCAGTTCATATATACTGACTGTCCCTCTCTCTATGAGATCAGTAGAAATAACACCGGGTTTTTCTTTAAAAAGTTCCACAAGACTTGACATCATCAAGCCCTCAAGGTTAAAGAAAACATACTTTAGACACACAGGAAAAAAAGATAAATAACCTACCAAATAGGAAAAAAACAAGTTATATATTTCTCTGTAGCACCACTGAAAGCCAGACAATAATGGAGCGATGACAAGGATGTTTTGAAGGAAAGAATGTGAGACCCACACAAAATCTAGTCACAATACCACTCAAGCAAAGAGGCAACAGAGATATTCTCCAGCATGAAAGAGTTCAGACAACACAGAACCCTTGAGCCCTTTTGATAAAACTGCTTGAAGATGAAATCCAGACAAGTAAGAGACAAAATTAAAGCCCGAAGAACGGAGGATCTTTGACCAAACAATGGATGATGAGCAGAGGATCCATTTAAATAGAATACCAAGCAATTGTGAGAAGCATGGTCACCGAGCATAATGGAACTGTTACATAAACTATCACAGCATGAAAATAATACAGTAATGAAGAAAATCAGATGTGAAAATGGGAAGAAATGTGAAATTACCAATGTCCTCAAATTTCATAGCAAGGAGTCAATCAAAATTATCTAAAACTGAAAAGTGTAATTCAAAGACACATAATGTCTCCAACTGCTTAATGTTATTCACAATCTACTTCCTTAACCTCAGATCAATCTTTTAGGATCTAGTATCTCTCTCAGGGCAAGAAAAAAAAAAAAAAAAAACAACATCTATTTGAAGTTTATCGCTTCCCCCTGGTTCCAAATCAGTTTCATTTCTTCTTATTAAATCAAGGGAAATTAATTTGAATACTTCCACAAAACTGCATGAATAGTACGCATGAAAATGAAAACACATTTTGGTGTAACTATCTGTCCATCTTCTGTCCTTCTTTCTGGAGGTGTGCAAAACGATAGCTAACCCAAGGGGGATGATGTTAACTTCCAGCTGGTGGGGATTCTGGGTAGATTTTTATTTTAGTCTTTGTCAGTTTCTGTATTAATCTTTCTAACAAGGATGTATTTTTTAATACAAAGAAAAAAGTCATGACTTGGTCTCTCTTGCAGCCTTTTCTATTTTTATTCCAAATACTGCTCAAATGACATAAACTAGAAAGAAACGTTGGCTTTGATAGGACTTATTCAGACTGTCCATCTATGAAAACCCAACTCAGCCAGTCAGAGTTGGCCAGAGAGACTGTAGCAGCATCGTACTGGGCTGCACAATGAAAAGTCTTCAGCGACGGGTTTGAGTGTGCGTTTTGTTTTCACTAATTGAAAGCCTTCTCCAGGGTCTCCATCAGCACACTTCTTCTACAGATAGTTGAACTGTACCCCGGTAAAGGTTAATTCTGAGATCCTGGATGAATCCATTTTCCTGCCCTTTTTGCTTCTACACAAAAATTCTATTCTCTCTGAAACTTATAGCAAATAAGTAGTCTTTTTCTGGTAAATTCTTGGTTAATTTTCATACGAACAACAACAAAAATCTCTACTTTCGGCAAGTTCTGCAAGACGCCCAGCACTTGTCAATAAAATGCAATTTCAATTTATATCTGTTATCAACGAAACTGAAATTTTCCTTCAAAGTGGCAGAAAGGGTGTATTTCCCACAAGCTGCTGAGTCACGGGTTCTATTTCTGTCCGGGTAAGCTATCCTGAAATAAGCTAGGAATGCTGACTTCCACAGAAAGCAGAAAGGATGGCTCTGCATGGCTGACAAATTCAAACCAATGTGCAGCACTTGGATGATAAGCCAGTGTGAGTCCGAAAGGACACCGAGCTAAAATAAAACCTAAATCCAGAGTTAATAATGGAAGTCTATGCGTTTCAGGCAATTCAGAATCCAAGTATGAGTGAAAACCCTCGGAAACTTGCTAAGAAGAGAGAGAAACTTAAATGCCTCTCCACTTTCAGTAGCTTAGCAAGAGCCTCGGCAGAAGGGCAGGCTGACATGACAGAAGCCGTGCTTTCCAACAGGGCACTGTTACTGGGGGGGCTCCCATTACTAGAGACACGCCCTCCCAGATCCCTCAAAATCCGTGGAGTTGCAGTGTTGTGGAGTCCTACCCAGGTACACGTGGTCAGCACTGCCCAGCTTAGCAGCTGCCTGTAAAACACAGAGCTTCAGGAACGGTGCCTAAGTGCTGTGCCCAGCTGTGACTGGTTCCTCATATGGCATGATAGTCACGGCCACACTCACTGGTGTTGTGTGTGAGTGCCTGTGTGTGCATGCGTGCACGTGTGGATACCTATTTGTGTGATGTATCTATGTCCCCTTTTTGATAACACTTGCTAAAATATTATTTATGTTTGAGCAAAAAATTCAGGTTATTTGTGAATGCTTCATGAATCCCTCAAAAAGAATCTGATTATGGAAGTTAAAAAAAAAAACAAAAAACCCACTCATTATAAGGCAATTCATGCCCGAGGACCCTCCAAAATCCCACAATGACCACGTTAAGTCACAATGTATTTCACAGGGGGTTGGGGGAAAGCCTTTTGTTTAATCTAGACTCAAAACACATCTGTGATGGGCCAGTATGTGAACATAATAGCTTTGCCCGTAAATGTGTGTGTCTTGGACACATCAGCCCTTGGGAACACCTGAGGAGCAAGCAGAATTTATCTTTCTGTCTTTTGTTCATGTCCTCCCCTAGTTCCAGGGACCCCACCTCTCAATGCCCTCAGGAATCCATGTCCTCAGGCTTTCTTCTTCCCCAGTGGAAACCTTACCTCAGGGAAGAATTTGAAAACTGCATTCACACGAAGCTCTGAATGCCAGTTAACTAAGTATTCCCAAGAATGGCTTGCACACACGTCCATCTTCTCTATTAAAGCAGTGAGATCTTTTTTAAGTGCCCAGGAGAGAGGTTTTTGCACCGAGCGCAAGCTGTTCAGAATAGGGTCGTGAAATTAGAACGGAATTCCCTTCTCCGGGGAGTATTCACATTTTAGCAGAGATTAAAGCCTCAAGCCTAGGGAATGAAACCCTAATGGAGGAACATCAACCGGCAGGCAGAGGAAGCAGTTTTGAGGCCTTTTCAAGAGATTTTTTTGTAGTTCTCCAAAAATGCTACCCAGGCGGCCACCTTCCTCCTGGGGCTGTCCTGACAGGTCCATTAGCCCAAGCTGCAAGCAATCCAGTTTATCCTTTGATCCACAGCAGTGATTCCCAAAATTCATGTGTTCTGCAGGTGTCAACGGGTATTACCCTGGATAAAGGGATCTGTGGTCAGAGAATTTTGGCAGACACAAACAAAATTAAGGGGGTGTCTCTACTAATGACATTCTGAGGGTTAAATAGTCTCAGGTGCATTTCAGAGCTTCAAGACATTGTTCCTTGAAGCTTCTCAGAATTAATCTCTCAGCTCTAAGCTTTGCAACACAGATCTTAGGCAACAGTTCTACCACTCAGATACTCAGTGGACATAGGAGTGGTCTCGGGGGCCGTGGAAGGCACGGAGTTCGTGACGCTCATCTCCCTTCGAGAGAAGCTGCTGCTGGGAGCACAGGTGAGTGCATCATGCAGATACTGCAGGTGGATTCAGCAAAACACCACACAACAAAGTGCTACAGGCTGAGCGGCTTATCATCAACAGACATTTATGTTCGCAGTTCTGGAGACTGGAGAGTCTGAGCTGAAGGCATCAGCAGGCGTCTGGTGGGAGCGACTTCCCAGTTCTCCCTGTGTCCTCACACAGGAAAAGTGATGACAGAGCAATCTGGGGCCTCTTTGGTAAGAACACTAATATCATTCCTGATGGCTCTACCTTCAGGACAAAATCACCTCCCAGAGGCCCCACCTCCTAATACCAACACACCGGGGATTCATTTTAACCCAGCAATTTTTTTTTTAAAGGTTCTCACTGTTTTTTTTAAGATTTTATTTATTTGACACAGAGAGAGAGAGAGAGAGAGACTACAAGCAGGGGGAGAGGGAGAAGCAGACTCCCCGCTGAGCAGGGAACCTGATGCGGGGCTCGATCCCGGGACCCTGTATCATGACCTGAGCTGAAGACAGAGGCTTAACCAACTGAGCCACCCAGGTGCCCCTCAACCCAGCAATTTTGAGGCACTCCCAACAGCCTAGTTAAAATTTTCTTAGATCAGGGCACCTGGGTGGCTCAGTCGGTTGAGCGTCTGCCTTCGGCTCAGGTCATGATCCCGGGGTCCTGGGATCGAGCCCTGCATCGGGCTCCCTGCTCAGCAGGGAGTCTGCTTCTCTCATGGCCTCTCCCTCTGCCCTACCCTCACTCATGTTGTCACAATTTCTGCTCTCTCTCTCAAATAAATGAAAAATCTTTAAAAAATTCTTTTTCTTAGATCAACAGTAGGCTGAAGCTCTTCTTACACAATCCTTTATTTCTCTTATCACAAGAGTCAGACCTGCATCTCCATCTAAGTGCTCTCCCTACCTTCTGCTGCACCCTACTCCTTTCTCCTTCACTAGCATTACAGATTGAGAGACATGTCTACCCAGAGTGTGAATGTGACTTTATCTGGAAAAAAAACAGGGTGCAGATGTTATTAAGGATCTTGAGATGAGATCTTCCTAGATTTGGGATGACTGGTGTCCTTATAAGAGGGACAGAGCATGCAAAGACACAGAGGAGGCATGAGAAGACAGGGGCAGAGATTACAGTTATACTGCCATGGCTGGATCCACCTGCAGCTGGGAGAAGCAAGGAAGCATGTTTCCCTTAAGAGCCTGTGGAGGAAGCATGAGCTGCTGACATCTGATCCCAGGCTTCTGCTCTTCAGGACTGAGAGAGAATAATTTATGTCATCTAAACCACCGAGTTTGCAGTCATTCGTTTCAGTAACTCTAGGAAATGAACACAGATATGTCCTCCAATAACAACTTGCACGTCCAAGCCTATTTTGGCACCTGTTTTTTGAAGGACCTGCACTGACACAGGAACTTCTTAAAATTCAGAGTTGGGGCACCTGGGTGGCACAGTTGAGCCTCCGACTCTTGGTTTCAGCTCAGGTTGTGATCTCAGAGTCATGAGACTGAGCCCCACAGCGGGCTCCGAGCTCAGCACTGAGTCTCCTTAACGCTCTCTCTCCCTCTCCCTCTGTCCCTCCCTATAAATCTTTTTTAAAAAATTCAGAGTCTTGGGCCTTGGTCCCCTACACTAGCATTAGGATTCTGATTTATCAGGGCGCCTGGGTGGCTCAGTGAGTTAAGTGTCCAACTCTTGGTTTGAGCTCAGGTCATGATCTCAGGGTCGTGGGATGGAGCCCCACATGAGGGGCTCCATGGCCGGTGCAGAGTCTGCTTGAGATTCTCTCTCCGTCTCCCCCTGCCCCTCCCCCTGGTTTGTGCTCTCTCTCTCTCTAAAATAAATAAATAAAATCTTTAAAACAAAAAAAAAAGACTGATTTATCTGGTCAGTTCTCCACAACAGTGTTTCTCAGCTCTGGTTGATTATACAATTGCCTGGGGAAATTTTTTAACTTTCCAATGTGCAAGCCACACCCCAGACCAACTGAACGAGATTATCTCAGGGGCAAAATCCAGGTATCAGTATTCTTGGAAGCTCTCCAGATACAGCCCAGTTAGACAACTGCTTCCCTCTAGAAGTGGTTCTCAAATCTGAGCATGCAAAGGAACCATCTGGAGGGCTGGGCAGAACACAAGAGAAGTGCGAGTGAATAGGTGTGGGATGGGGCTCCAGAAGTCACATTTCTGACAAGTCCCCCAGCTGCTGCTTATGCCGCAAGAGAACACACCCTGAGAATCACTGAGCTACAGGAAGACCCTGACCACCCATTCCCCCAAAGAATTCCTGGGATCCCTTCCAGCCTTCCAGAATATCAAAATTTTATAGCTGGAAGAGGTTCTGTCTCTCATCGTACAGATGAGCAAACTGCGACACAGAGAGGTAGAGTGCCAATCTCCCCTCTGCACTACCACCCCCGACCCCCCAGTATAGACTACATTTTCATGTGCCCTGAAAATTCCCATGTTGAAGCTTAATCCACAAAGTGAGGTCTTAGGAGGTTGGACCTTTGGGAGGACGCAGCAAGGAGACAACCATCTATGAAGCGGGAAGTACGACCTGTCCAAACACAGAATCTGCCGGCACCTTGATCTTGGACATCGAGCCTCCAGAACTGTGAGAAATAAGTGTCTGTTGCTTATAAGCCACACAGTCTAGAGTATTCTATCATAGCAGCCTGAATGGAATAAAACACCCTCCACCCCCTCGAAATCGATCCAGACCATAGATATGGGTTCTGAGCCAGAACTGGCTGATTAACTGCCCTCGAATCTGCCCACAGACCTTATTCGACTTTCTGGTTTCTTCTAAACACAGCCCTACAAAATATAGCTGGGATCAACTGCCAAGACAAAACCCTCAGGACGTGCAATGATGCAAAGCTGCGAGTCCAGCCTCCAAGTGGAGGGGATGTCGAGGGCCTGCAGTGGATTCGTAGCAGACGCGGAGGTGCGTGAATGGGTTACCCCTGCTGAGGCCTGTGCTGACTAACTCAAAATGGAACTTGTCACCCTCCAGCTCAGTTCTCTGCCACCCTAATACATCAACTGAGAAAACTAAGCCAAGATTTCCTACCTTATTTTAACGTATAGATTCTTTTAAAGGGCAAAGAAATTGTCCAAAGTCTAATCTAAAGATACCGTGAATAGGTGAGGGCAGGTAGGTAGTAATGCAAGTACGTAATGAATTCCTAGCAAGTAGGTAATGAATTCCTGTTCCCCTAAAGTCCTGGGGGTGGGAATCCTTTAATCCTGAGCAATTTCTACTCAGAAACACAACCCGCAATGACTTTGTCTATGTCTACTGGTCCTAAAGGTGCTGCATCCTTTTTGGTAAAGATACCAGTCTTGAGTTTCAGATGATCTCAGGGGTGCTGCAGCTTGCTCTGCCCAACAGCGAAACACATCTCTGACGTGGGTTTGACTTTTTGGGGAGAACAGGGGGGGAGTCTGTACAGCCTGTCGAATCTACAAAGTATGGAAAGAAAATCTGCCTGGCTTTTAAATTGGACTGTCTGGGCGTTTTAGCATTATCTCTACTGTTCCGTTTAAATTAACGACATATGAGAAAGACACATGTCAGGAAAACAAGGCCTAGGAAACACCCATTCTCAACATCCTTGTGCATCAGGTCTTCGTGAGCAGCTCATGATCCTACCCTGCAGAGTCGTGTCTGGGAGCTTGGGAGGTTAAGGAGGCAAGCTGTTTTGTTTCACGAGGAGTAACGTGAAGGACTGAGGAAATCAAAGAGCTCTTTTATCATGTAATATAAATCCTTATGACTAATTTACTAGCATCGTAATCTCCAAGGAGCAAATCTGTATACTTGGTGAAATCTGTCACCATCAAAACCACCACAAATCAGCCACTGATGGATGTTTCTGTAACGAGAGAGAAGCAGCAATGGGGGGCAGTTTCCACACTTCCTGCAAAGATGGAGCAAATGACTGAAGAGTCAAGCGGTGCCCTGCCCCTGGGATATCTGTACTGTTTTCCCCTGGGCAGAGCCAGCACTGACAATGTTTAGATATTCTGAGAATTATTTTGAATGCCTCTGGGAACTTTCTCGGGCAAAGCGGGTAGAGTATGTCCAGGCATTGTGAGAAGTCAGCAAGCACTGAGGCGGGCCAATTTTCTCATGTACAAAAGGAAAGGAATGCATGTCCTGGGCAGAAAGGCGGCAACTCAGAACGAGCTCACCTGGGGAGGCAGGGAGGTGGCTGGGGAAGGATAATGATCATAAATGGTGCCCATTTATTAAGCCAGACAGCACGCAAAGCACCTCCGGTGAACTGTCTCATGGATCCCTCTCACGGCCCTAAAATTTACAGCCTACCACGATTTCCATGTTTCAGTCAAGAAAATTAATGCACAAAGAAATTAAACGGTCTGCCCTAGGCCACGTGGACTGCTGGTAAATTGTAGAATCCAAATGAATACTCAGTTTGATCTGATTCCATAATCCACAGCCTTGACTACAAGAGTCTACAACCAGCTGCTCCTTCCCCACCCCACTCTCGCCCTTATTCCCAAAAGGATTTAAGGCAACTCTTCAATGAAACTCTTTAAAGAAACACTATTTTTTTTAATTCCGGGAAAAAAAAAAAAAAAAAACATGAAAAGTGAGGAAAATGGAGTAGGGAAAAAAAATAATCAAACGTGTACTTATACCCATGACAGGGAAGCTACACCCTTGCATTTGGGATCTCTTTGTAATTTTATTCTCAAGGTTAAACATTTGTTTAAATCATGTCTAGACTTCAAATAACTGCAAGACGGAAGTACTTCGTGTGCTGTGAAATGAACCTCCTGCAATTCATTTCCACTGGTAAGATGCAGAGGATAGTTCCATTTAATGGGCATTAATATTTGAAATAGAGGCAGACACCTTAAAAAAAAAAAAAAAAGCAAATACCTTTGGGAATCAAAGCAGAAATACTGTATTTCTTAATCTTCCTTTCTTCCTGGCTTCACATACTGTAGATGGGTCTTCAGCCAAGGACAGAGGTAAAGACTTTCCACAAGGAGCTGGCCTCTATTTTCATACAACACAGTCCTGAAAATGTATACCAGAGGTCAATATGCCAAAAGTGAACAAGTGAACAAGTGCACAGTCCTACAGAGCATATACAAGACAGCCGCTATTCTTCAGAGGTGAATTTATAAAGTACCGCTAAACTTTATCCTTTTAACACAATCTCCAGCAACATATTTTCAGTATGTTGTATGTGTTCATTAAATTGATTTTCTTTCATGATTGATCATATATTCCACCAGCCTAGAGCTGATAAGCATCTGACTGGGGTTAAAGATGTACTCCTTCTGACTTGCCTAATTACTCTCATTTTCGATGCAATGTTGATGTTTATGTATCATGTTCATGAAACCTATGCCTCTTACCCATAGAACTACAGCTTCCTTTTTTTCTTTTCCATTTGCATTTACAGAGAAAAACAGAAGAATGCAATAAAATAGGAAAGCAAATGCACTGAAATACACTTCTACACCAAGACAGCCAATGTGCTGAAAAGGAACCAGCAGCAGCAAGGGGCACCTCTGTGTTACAACTAGAAATATCCATTCCTCAGCCGGTGTACACAAAATGCAGTATGTAAAAGACCGTTTCAGAATGTCAAAGTACAATTAGCAAAAATACATGATGTTTAGGAATATCAAGTCTATGAAAGTTAAGGGCTACTTATGTTATAACATGACAATTACAACATCGACAGAACAAGCATTATTTTCCTGATGCTGTAAGAAAGGACATGGTGTAAAGAGAAGAAAATCAAGATTTAGACCCGTGAATGGAGAAAGCACTCCCTGGAAACATCTGCATTCAACCAAGAAGTCGATTTCTACTACTAACATTTGGGGCAGATACTCTTTGCTGTGGGGGCGCTGTCTTTCAGCAACATCCCTGGTGTCTACCCACTAGATGCCAGTGGCAAACCCCCACCCCAGCTGTGACATCCAAAAATCCCCAGACATAGCCGAATGTCCTCTGTGGGCAGAGGGCTAAGCAAGGAGGCAAAGTCATCTGACCCAGCCCCCCCAGTGAGATACACAGACTTAGATGATCAGGGTCTTTCAAGTCCAGAAAGAGCCTACATACACATGGGTTTGCTGGAAGGATTCAAGCCCGAAGAATCGTAGCCCCCTTTGCCCCCTTGCCTGTGCATGTACAAGTAAACTGGTATTCATGGACACCGTAAGCCTCCTCAAGCCATGTCTCCAACCTGATATTCTAATTCCAACCGGGAATTAGAACTACATCACCAACCCCAGACACCCACGTTAATCGTATGTGTCAAACTGTCAGTCCCTATCAGTGACTCATGAAATTGGAATTGTGTCAGAAGTTAAAACAACAATCCCCAAGTTTTGCTTAAATAGTCATTTAGCAAATTAAGCGTTCTTTTAAAGTTCTTTTAAGATGCATCTACGAAAATTAAAAATCACCTAAATGGCAAGTAACAGAACGGTAATTAATTAAAACATGGTACATCCTTAAAGTGAAATCGTACATCACCATTAATTATCGTATTTTTGAAGAATATATCATTACACAGGAAAATGCTGAGGACATAGTGACGAATGAGCAAATTAGTATTTATAGTTATATAAAATATATGCATATGTCATGTTCAAAAGTTACGAGCATGATGTTATCAGTCATTATCTCAAGGTGATAAGATTTGGCTTTTCCTTTTCCTCCTTTTGTCTTTATTTTTTTTTTAATGTTCTTCATTGAACAGTGAACTGTTTTATAATTTAAAAAATCCAAACATTCTTAATTGACCCAAAATAAAAATCAAAAGTTAATTTTACATGTGCCCCTTTTCTACAAAAACCATCATGAGTGTTAAACTTACCAAATTACGGTTCTGGTCAGTAAAGTGGTGCAAAACATGGCCACCATCATGACTCTACTTGCACATCAGAACTAATTCCTTCTTCCCATCACACCCATGGAAAATCACAAGGCAACACTCTTCACCGCAAGTATGGTGTCCCTTCCCAATTGTCTTCCCTTTGGCCGTGCGGTGGCAAACCCTGATACTGCTTTGTACATCTCTCGTATTCGTGTCTAAAATCAAAAGCCCAAAGGACAAAAATCACCACTCCAAAGTGAACTCATGAGTCAGAAAGGGTCTAAGACATGAGGAGCATTTTTAAAAGACACTGAGATGTGGGATGCCCTGCCGGTGGGATGCCCTGACGACTAGAGGAGAAGTGGAAGCTTGATGAGGATGCTGGGGCCCAACTCGATGTAGGCGGCCACATCTCTTCTTACCTTCTGACCTCCAGGTAAGAGGGGGACAACAGCTCATTGAAGGTCAACTCTAAATAAGGGCAGAGGTGTGTTGGAGGTGCATATCAGGGGGTTCCAGCAGATGGCAGTAAAAGCTAAATCAGGCATGCAAATTAGCTCGGGTCCACCAAGTCAAGGGCATTAAAGGAAAGTGAACCATCTCTTCATCATCCTCCAAGAGTCACATTCTCACCTGTAAAGGCATCCATACATCTAAACCAGAAAGACCGAAAAACGACTTGGAGTGATGTGAATGGAGCCAGGAATGAGTTTCACAGCCATGGGCAACACTGGGAGCTTTACTACGACTCCTTGTAAAGGGGGTGAGTTTGTAAGAAGTCAAACACTGGTCCTGTCACTGTCACTTGGGAGTCAAGAAAAAGGTTATAAAGGACAGTTTATGATACTTTGTGCTACTTGTCTCCAATGCAGACACAAAAACAAGTGAATGTGGGTCACCACATGAAGAATTTCAGAACAAGAATTTCCTGAGATTGGAGGCAACAAACCCAGAAATATCGTTTGCAGAAGGCCTGAACATCTCCTTCCTCAGCATGGTATAATGCAAAACCTAGCAGTCAGGAGGTTTCCACCGTGGGCAAAACACTGGGTGATCTGGTCAGATGCTCAACTTCTCTTGGGTTCTTTTTACTCATCAAGAGAACAAAGGTCTCAGGCAAGATAAATTTTAAGGTTCTCTCCAGTTCTGAGATTCAAGGATCCCAAAAATTCTTTACTGCATAGACTACATCTCTGTCTGCATGGGACCAATGAGGTCAGATACCATCCAAATTCAACTCAACTCACTAAACACTGTGCCAATGTTGAGTGCCTCTCTCTTGGAACAGAGAGATGGAACTGCAATTTTCTCAAGTGTCTTCCAACACCAGAATTTGAATTATGAGACTTTCCATTCATCACTGTGGCCCAGTGTAAGAGGGTGACTCACTGACTACTCCTTGGGTATCTGGCCTTATGTTCAGCCAACCATGTTGTCTGACCTTCTTTGCCTTTTCTGGAGATAGTCTTGTTCGATGAGATGCAGAAGCTCTGCAGAGACTCTGGTACAAGGACATAGCAACAAATGATCGGTTTTCCTACCTTGTTTTTCCACACCAGCATCAAAGTCGGTAAGAAACAGGCATGGCACTCAACGATTCTTGGCTTGGGTACCATGGTCCCTAGGAAATGCACTCCCAGGGCCAGCCAGGCCTTGGTTTCATTTCTTCCCCCATAAGCAAGGGGGAGGGTTATTTTTGGCTTCAGAATCCTGTTTGGCTGGTTGAGAACTCCACTTTGATCATTTTTATTCATTCTGCAATATTATTTGTTATAAGTGATGCTCTTTGCATCTCATTCTGGGGCTCCACTCACACTGATCAAAGATAATGACATTCTTAGTGAGCAAAGACACCATTTCCCAGCTCAGTATTTTTCTAGGACAATTTGTTAAAGCAGATTTTAGGGGAGCCTAGGACGTGGGGGAAGCACTCCAACTCATGTTGCTGTGGCAACTTCTACAAAAGCGAACGGTACACTTGCTCTGCTTCTGAGTGCAGTTTTACTTCTTAAAATATCATCGATTTTCCTGGTGCAGAGATGTAATTAGCCAGGGCTGTAGAGGGGGAGGGGTTTTTTTGGTTTCGTTTTTGTTTTGTTTTGCTCTCTCTTGTAGGTGCTGGAAGGTCAGACTGAGACAAAGCCTTTTCACAGACAGAAAAAGTGGAGTTTCGACAGCCATTCCAGGTGTTCCTAAATGGAGCAATGTGTGGTACGTAGGAAAGCATCCTACCCCAGAGATCAGCGCTGTTAGCCCTTTGCAGCCTCAGTTTTGGACAACTGTCAGATGTAAACAGGTACAGAGTAAACGTTCTCTGCAGGGCAGTGGGAGATGCCCTCCAGGTGGCAGAAGACGGGTGCTGCCAGCAAAGGACATGGGAATTGCCATGCCAGCCCTCAGGAGCTTCATCATAAATGGAAGAAAAGTGTAAATAAATGACATAACATGCACCATGAAAATATACATCCAACTCTTCCCCATCCACTATATCCATCACATCACTGCCAAGATCTTCAAAAATGGGGTTTCCCAGTCCTCAAGAATCAGCAACGGACTCCCGCTGCCTTAGAATCAAACTGCATACGGCATGGAATTCTCAGCCTTCTTCCATGTGACCCAACCGTTCACCACCATTTTTCTTGTGCAATCCTCCCCCAACATACACACACAACCCTTGGTCTCCAAGGCCGTTTGACCATTACTGGTCCTCCAATTCTTGCCATAGTTTGCACCTCCGCCTGCCACCGTGTTATTTCTACGTTGGCCTTCTATGTTACCTTTAGACCTTCCAAATTGGCAAATCCTTCTCAGCCTTCACAGACAGGGTCAGACCCCACTTCTCCCAAGAAGCTAACCTTGATCCTCCCTTCCTCTGCACTCTGCTTTTACCTCTGTTTTAGTATTTGTCATCTATTATTTGCATGTTTTCCCTTTTGCCTTCTGGATATTATGAATCCCCGAAGGGTGGAGACTGAGCCTCTTCTACTCCACACTCTCCCAAAGCTTAACTGAGTGGTCTGCACAAAGTAACCCTCTAGAAGTACCCACTGGGTGCACACACCTACACACACAACTCACAGATGTGGGCATGTGTTTGTGTGTACGATGAGTGCCTAACCCTAAGACCCAGTTAAGCTTTGGTCATTGTGGGAGAGATTGGACTGGATTTGGGGTCAGGTGAACTTATCTAAGAAGATTAGATGAAGGAGGGATCTTGAGCAGTGTTTTATAGGAAAGAATCTCTTCTGGCAAAAAAAAAAAAAAAAAAGTTAAAGCACATTCCAAACACAGGGGAGCTAGCATGTGGAAAGGCTGAAGGGCAAGAATGGAGGAGTCATGTGAAAGCTGGTTTGCCTGGAATGCCAATTATAACCTAAGATGTTAAACGCATTTGAGGAGAATGAAAGATGATTTTTAAAACATCCTCTTCTATTTACCTTCCTTTTCTCCACGAAGGTTGCAGAACAGAAGCAATCAGGGCTTTTGGAGCTGAGCGGCCTGTTTATAAAGCCCACTTCAATTGTTCACAGGTGTGACACAAATTGCTTAATTTCCGCAAGCCTCAGTTTTTCTAACGTGCAAAATGGGACCAATACCTTATAGTGTGGATTAAATGATGCAGAGGATTGCCCCAAATGTACACACACAGGCAGACAACAAGCACTCATCCACATGTTCCTCTACTTTGTCATAACTTAACAAACACAGAGAAGAATTTAACTCTAGGGGCGCCTGGGTGGCCCAGTTGGTTAAGCATCCAACTCTGGACTGCAACTCAGATTCTGGTCTCGGGTTGTGAGATCGAGCCCCACGTTGGGCTCCACACTGGGCTGGAGCCTGCTTAAGATTCTCTCTCTCCCTCTCCTTCTCCCCCTCCCCTGCCTCCCCTCTCTCCTTCTCTAAAAAGAAAAAAGAATTTAACTCCAACTCAAAGCAAATCTCAACAATATCTGTACTTATTAAAGAAAACTCCTTTACTATCTTAAATGCCACTTTTCTTTTATGAACTCCCAAAAGCGGTGGTTTCCCAAAGCGGTGGCTATGAGGGGCACCTGGGTGGCTCAGTTGGTTGAGCGTACAAGTCTTGATTTTGGCTCAGATCATGATCTCAGGGTCCTGGGATCAAGTGCCACATCAGGCCCTGCGCTCAGTGCAGAGTCCATTTAAAATTCTCTCCCTCTGCCTCTCGCCGCCCCCCCCCCCCACTCGCACACTCTCCCTCTAAAATAAGTAAATAAATCTTTGGGGGCGCCTGGGTGGCTCAGTCAGTTAAACATCTGCCTTCGCTCAGGTCATGATCCCGGTGTCCTGGCATCGAGCCCCGTGTCAGGCTCCCTGCTCAGCTGTGAGCCTGCTTCCCTTCTCCCTCCCCGTCTGCACAGTTCCTGCTCTCTCTCTTGCTCTCTCTCAAATAAATAAATAAAATCTTTGATAAATAAATAAATAAATCCTTGTTGTTTTTTTTTTAAGTGGTGGCTACGAGCTTCAAGGACTGTGGACCCAGACTGTAATTTATAGGTGTTAACTCGGGCTAACCTCAGGACCAAAAAAGGCACTTAAAAGTAATGGTCACACTGGGCATAGTGACTCAAATCCAAAGAACAGAGTCTGGGAGGGGAAGACACTATAACTTCACAGTGCAGAAGGCTGACAAGTACTGTCCTTAACAAGTGAACAAGGGCAACATCACTAATGATGATGCAGTGAGGACATCACGGACCTCTGATATGGTGGGATGGGAAGGGCACTTCTCCTCTGTGCTATAAAGATAAGAGGCGTAAATAAAAGCAAAACAGCAGGCTTCAAGGGCTTAGTGTGTGAACAAATGAATCGGATCATTTGGACAGTAGTGTAGTCAACAATTACTGTCTGACTGGAGACAGTGCAGAGAAGTAGTACAAACAGGATCGTTAAGGGGGTACTTACAGAAAACATCTGCAGAACAAGGAGGGTTGTCCTGTGCACTGTAGGACGTTGAGCAGCATCCCCAACCTCTACCCACTAGATACCAATGGCACTCCCCCCCAGTATGACAACCAAAAATGTCTCCAGACATTGCCAAATGTCCCCTGCGGCTAGGAGGAGGGGGCACATCTGTCTCTGTCCCTCACACCTTTTACCTGGTTAAGTACCCCTCATATAAGAAAACTGACCTTCCCTATCATCAAGGTCAACGTCATGAAAAAACAGACAACTAAAAATAAAGGACGGGACGTGGGGGGGACTAGTGTAGATGACACACAATAACCAAAGGCATTCTGGACACATGACGAACAATCACGTCCTCAAACACAGATTTCACTCACAGATGTTCTACTATGTTAACAGCTCATCAGAGCAGTTTCTACATTTTCAGGGACATACCAATCCCCTCAGGGTATCCCGAAGATGCAGCTTCCGAATCTGCAGGTCTGGGTGGGGTCTGAGTGTCTACACTGCTAATGAGATCCAGGGGCCACCCCCTCAGACCACACCTGGCCCACACCTAGAGCATGACTCACTGGAGGAAGCGAAGGCTACCGACAGAGGAACAGAAAATCCGAATTCTCTTCTTGATAAAGTGGTGCTTATAAACTGGCTTTTTTGTTTGTTTAACATACATATGTTAAATGGCTGCTGATCCATTTGCAGTGGATGTATTATTTAAAAAATATATATATTTGCAGGGCACCTGGGTGGCTCAGTCGTTGGGCATCTGCCTTTGGCTCAGGTCAGGATCCCAGGGCCCTGGGACTGAGTCCTGCATCGGGGCCCCGAGTCTGGCTCCCTGATCAGAGGGGAGTATGCTTCTCCCTCCACCCCCCCCCCCGCTTCTGCTCTCTGGCTCTCTGTCAAATAAATAAAATCTTTTTAAATAAATAAATCAATTTAAAAATATTTGAGACTAGAAGTGCCTAACTGCTCATCCACCATGACTGGCATTTCTTTCCTTCTGTCTTTTCGAGGGGATGAGAATAGCATGTTTATTATCTAAAGCAAGTAAGCACCTATCTTTAAATTCAGGATAATCAACTGCATCAGTATTTAAACCTAAAATATTTGAAAAGTGTGATAAAAGTATCAAAACAGTTTCCACAAGACACCAAATTTTTCAAAGATTTTCCTTTAAAATATGTCTTATTTATTAAAGAAAATCTGGGGGAAACGCAAAACAAAAATGAAGCCACAGCTCCATCATTTAAACCTAATTGCTACTGACCTTTTTAAATATTTTATTCCAGACCTTTTCCACATGCAGAGGTCTGCTGTGTTTCTTGTCATATGAAGTGTGGTATCCTTTCTCCCTGACTCACTAGCAGGAGTGATGCTCTATTGTATCAGAAACTTCACAAACCTATTAATAACTCGAAATATTCCATAATCACACTTAATATGCCACCCTCCAAAGCGAGAGAGCAATGACATGGAGCTCTCTTGGAAAACTGCCCACGGACAACTTGATCCGCCTCACTCCTCTTTGGTGGGTTGATCACAGCTGAATGAAATGCTGAAATGACTGGAATGCGTTTCTCCTCCTCACCCTGAAGGATCTGGAATCGGAGCACCGGGGGTGGTTCTAGCTGTAAACTTGCTGACAGGCCTGAAATGTTCACAATGCATGTCCACTCTGGACAGGAGTGAGGTGCACCCTCTCCAGAAGGGAATGGGCCAGTCAACATGCCCTCATTTGTACTTGGGCTCTGTTTGGTTGGCCGGTTCTCTGGCTGCCCCTTCTGACTCTCAAAGCCGTGAGGGATCTCTGTACCCAGCCAGCTGAAGTATGTACGATGCCCAGAATTTAAGTGAGCAGTTTCCTCACCATGTACCCACCAACTGATACAGCATCTTTGGGGTTTTTTTCTCAATTTCCTCCTCACTCGATGCCACCGGATAGTTTGCTCTGCGTGAATACCCCCAGATGTTCGCCTTAACAGCAAGACTTTGAAACTAGGTTCTGAAAGACAATGTAGTTTCATTAACAAGCAGCATGTTTTTTAAAACAGCAGTGAAACAGAAAACTGAACCAGGCTCCGACATTCAGACCATGCGGCTGACTCCAGGCCAGGGCTGGTGGAGAAAAAAGGAAGAAAGGCACTTTCTGCACTCAACAGATTTTCAAGACCAAAACCCATACCCCAAAACAATCCACATATGTGGGCCTATGTGAAGAAGTACCTGGTTACAGGACAGAGACCCATGGATGCTATTTATTTCTTTACTTACTTTGAGGAAAACTGCACAAAATATCAGGGTAGACTTCGAAAAAGGTAGATTCCAAGTTGGGGTGTTTAAAAAAAATAGGATTTGGGTAGCCCAAGGAGAAAACGGGGGAACATTCAGGAAATAGTAAATATTGGGACACTTCCTCACCTTTAATTTCTGTTCCTTCACTGAATTATCTGGAACTGGACCACACTGGGTGGTTCTACCTACCTGGTACAAAATGTACCTGTGAGTCAAATACAAATGAACAGATACCCACCAGCCTACAGCTTTTCTTTGCTGAATGAATTGCTTTTCTTCGTTCTTAAAACTGATGGAAATAAATTATCATCTTTCCACCTAAAGAGGGCAATCCCAGGTCTCCTGGACAAGGTGTCCAAAGTGCCAATAATCAAGCGTGTTTCTCGATGGCCCAGGAGAGGAGGGACCACCTGCCACAGGACCACCTGGGGAGCTTGTTATGCATGTGGATTCCTGGATGCCATCCCAGGCCTGGTGAATGTGAATCTTGGACAGGGGCCAGAGAATATGCATGTTTAACAAGCTCCCTTGGGGATTCTTGTGCTGAAGGAAAGGACTACAGGTTTCAGGTCTGGAGATGAGATCAACAACTATGGGGCCAGGTGTCACAAAATGCACCTCCAAGTTCCAGAGCAAGCAGAAATTGCTGGTGGGCCTCTAGAGAAAGGCTTAGGTTAAAGGAGTATTTGGAAGATCTCTACTAGGGTCTGCAAACAGTGTATCTTCTGTTTGACAGCTGCAATCAACCCTTTTGGATTTGCTGGCTACGTCATAAGAAAAGACTGAGGGAAGGAGAAAGGGGCACCGGGAGGACAGAAAGGCACTCGAGCCAGCCATCTGCAGAGAATACAATAGGGAGTTTTTCCACTGTTATCTTTACAGCTTGGCCCTGAAGGGAAAGTCCTCTGCTGAATGCTCCACTCTCCTTGGGCTTGTGACAAGGGACATGCTGGTGGGATGGCCTGCTCATTAGCAGGCTGTTTTCCTGGGAGGCTAATGCCAAAGGAGTAGTTCAGAACATTGTCTTACAGCCATGCCAAGAGGCAGTCCACGAAGGTGCTGAGAAACCCAGCCTGGTGGCTTCTGTGTGGGAGGCAGGAGATGGTGATGCTGAAATGCGACCTCGAAAATGTCAGGCTTCTTTGCTTTCCTCCGAAAAGGAGCTTCTCACAGGAATTATATTAGGAACACATGTTGGGGGAGAACTTTCATTTGTGGAGTCTACTTTTGCAGACCAATCTGTGGAAGGTGGGTGTATGATTCTTGTATGGAAAAATTCAAAAGGAGCCTCTGTTCATTTTTTCACAGGTCAAACTGTTTTAAAGGGTGGTGACTTCATATGGCCTTCTCCTCTGTAGCTACCCGTCCTTCTCCACCTGCTATAAGGACACTCTCACTGGGTGTAAGGCCCACCCTCATCCTGCATGATTTCATCTGGATCTTTACCTTAATACCTGAAGTACATTTGCAAAGAGCCTGTTTCCAAATAAAGTCACATTCTGAGGTTCCACGTGGATGTGAACTGGGGGTGGGGGGGGGGAGATGACTACTCAACCACTACAGAAAGGATGTGTGTTTGTGAAATAATTCACTGCATAAAAGGAAAACTTCTTGAGTTTAGGTATGACTGGCTGCTTCTCGTTTAAACATTTAGAAGAATTCACCAGCACATTTACCTGGACTTGGAGTTTTCTTTGAGGGAAAGTTTTAGTTATGGATTTCATTTCTTTAAAACATAGTACAATTCAAGTTTCCTATTTCTGTGTTTTCCCAGAAATTCATCGTTTCCATCTAAATACTGACGTCCATTGGCAAAAGATGATCTTCTTTTTAATGCCCGGCACAGGCATCATTCTATCCTCTTTCCCATTTCTGAACTTGGTTTCTGATGTCTCCTTTTCTTTTCACGATTAGTCTTCCCAGGGATCTATAAATCTTAGGAGTGCTTTCAAAGAGCAAACTCTGCTTTTGAACTTTGGCTTTCTGGATCTTTCTGTGCTACACTTGTTTTCCACTTTATTAATTTCCCATCTTTGTTTTCTTCCCCTTTGAGTGAATTTGCTGTGTGCACTTCTGGAGATGTTTAGATCCTTGACTTCTGGCCCTTCGCCTCTTCTGAAACAGCACGTGCATGTCACAGCAAACACGGTCTTCCATTCCTGGTCCTTAACCAGTAACATAAATTTTGATATGCCCCGTTTGCACTGCCATTCAATTATTTTCCCACTTCCACTGTAACGTTTTCTTTCACTCATGGACTGTTTAGAAGTCTCCGGCTTAATTTCTAAATGTTTGGCAATTTTCTAGTTGCCTGTTTGTTGCAGATTTCTAACACACTTGCATTGTAGGCAAGTAACATACTCTGTAAGGTTTTAATCTCTTAAATTTGTTGGTACTTTATGAGTCAGTATATGGTTGATTTTGGTAAGTTTTCTACGTGCACTTTGAAAATAACTGTACATTTTGCAGTTTGAGCTGTAGTGTTTTGTATATGTCAACTGAGACAAGTGTGTTAAACATGTTTCAATGTTCTCTGTTTCTGATTTTTTGTCTACTTACTCTTCCAGGTATGAAGAGAGGTATATTAGAATTTCACACGCACAAAAAGGCAAACATCTCTGGTAGAGAATCGTGCTGGCTCTTCCTTGCCAGCACTGGGTGTAAACACAGTCCTGTCCTCATTTAGGAAAGGGCAAAGACCTGCTGAATTGGTTTCCAGAATGTTGCATTGCCAAGAGCAAGTCAGGGAAAGGGGTGGGGTGGGGGGGGGGGGCACGCCTAGGAAGTGCTGACTCAGCAGACGGTGGCTGGGTTTGCCTCTGTGTTCAGTCACAGTCAAGGAAGGAACCTCAGATCTCAGTGTGTCTGACAGCCACCAGCCTTCCCTCCGAAGGACGTGGACCAACCCAGGGGCAGGTAGTCACTGCACCACGTTCCCCAAGCTGCCAATAAGCAGGCTGGACGCCCAGGCCACACGATTCTCTCCCTGCCAGCTTCTAGTGCCTTCCAGCTCCTGGATCCTGCATGTCCCTGCCCCATAGCACCTCTGACTCATACCAGAGCCTGCCCTAGTCCCCACGTAACTTACCTTCCCTCTTAGATTCTGGAGAGAACCCCTCAATAAGCATTTTCTTTCCGGATGCTCCTTTCAGCAGAGGTGGACGGTTTGGAACTTTGTTGTGGCATTTTATATATTTATTTAGTTATAAAAACTTAAATATATATCTATATACACACACACATATATAGATATAAACTAATGATAAATATAGGACATTTACTTTAGATCTCCTCTATATAATTATATAATAAAAATTACATGTTTATATAAATCACATTATGTATATATACATATTAATGTGTAAATATCATATATAATGCATACCTATATCTATGTGTAAATATCATATATAATGCATACCTATATCTAAATATCTATAATTATTATAAATATATAATATTTGTAAGTCTTACTATAATTCTATAACATTATTGAAAATATATAAATTATGTTAATATAAATTATATATAAATTTACATACAAATTCTTATATTTATTCATATAGCCTATGAATTATTCATATAAATGTGTTGTATAAATTTACATATCTGTGTTAATTTAAATAACTGATTTTTATATTGTTATGATCCTTTATATAAAGATTAATCTATGCTGGATTATTGTCATGCCTTTTCTGCTGGTTTTAAAAGAAATTAAAACATCTTCATGGGCCATAGGCACTAGGCTTCCCACACTGAGAAGTCTGTGCTACTCCCAAGATTGTGAGGAAAGTATGATACTGTGTTCCAGGAAGTGAAATAAGTGGTTATTCCGCCTTTGAGGAGAGGAGACATAAACTCAGCAGGACAGCGTGCGAGGCCCTGTGGGAACTCGGTAAATGTTTAATGATGATCCTTGATGTTATGTATCTCTGTGCACTTGTATGTGGCTCACTTTGAGATGTGTTATATCCCCAAATCCAGGGAAATTAATTGAATTTCTATAAGAGTTCACGTACACGTATCACCGACGACAAGTGGGGGGAAACCTTGGGGAATTTTGTCCTTCCCTGCAATAGGCAAGTGCGTTTGATATCCTTCTCTGCAATAGGCAAGTGCGTTTGATATTCTTCCCTGCAATAGGCAAGTGCATCTGATAGAGCTTGGTTTTGCCTCGTTAGGAATCACCCTGTTCCACAGCTGCTGACGCTATGGGCACGGGACTCTGTTTATATGCACAGTTTAGACTTAGGAGCAAATCCGGAAGATTTTATTCTTGTATTTCTGGAGGGATGTACGGAATCCAATAAAAAAGTGTGAGATGGTGTGAAAAAAAATCCTCAATGGGTGATTACGTTCATTGCAAATGATTTATCACTGGCTGAAAACTGACTGATCTTCATCAGATGGGAACATAGTGTTTGCCAGGGCATTTTCTTACCGAGAAAGGTAAGGAAATGCAGGGGGCAAGGGTTGGCTCTGAAATGAACATGAGGTCCTTCTACCACAAATATTTCTCCTTCATGTAGGTTTGGGAGAATAATTTCACATGATCAAAGAGAGAGAGAAAAAAGACCATGTTTTGGTTTCATGACTGAATTGTTTTTTTCCCCAAACAGAAAATACTCAAATATTTTAGGAGAGCTAGCTCATTTGAAACAAGAAGAAGGCTGGGTTGAAGTGGCAGAGTCCTAATATCCCTAATTATAGATGGGAGGGAGAGTAGTTTTTCACTTACCTTAATAAAACTGGCAACAACAATAAAAGCACAGTGAGCCTACCCTATTCCCGTTATTACCTACTCTTCATTTCAAATGAGAAAACTACAGAATTTTCCAGCAAAGGTCAAGGTTTTGCAGCATCATTCCTCATACACACCTCATGCTGCCCATTAGTGGAGGATTTTGGAACTGTGGTTACAACCTGGCCTATGATTTCTTTGTTCATCTTTAACTACAATGTTGTCAGCCCCTGTGCTGGCTTATCCTGGCACAGAGTTACTCTTGGTTTCCATGATGGTTTATTTCTCATTCATGGAATGTCCTAGAGCTCATGTCCAGGTGACTTGGGCTGCCTACCATCTATGGCTTGGCCATCGTCAGTACATGGCTTCTGATCCTTTATATAAAGATTAATCTATGCTGGATTATTGTCATGCCTTTTCTGCTGGTTTTAAAAGAAATTAAAACATTTTCATGGGCCATAGGCACATGGAGTTGCCATGCTGGAGTTGCCATGCTGATCTAGATCCAGCCAAGCAGGCGAGGTCACAGGAGGACTTCACATGGGTCAGTCCCATGTATACATGACTTCTGCTCACATTTCAGTGACTGGAACTCAGTCATGTGATCACAGCCAATTGCAAGGAAGGCTGGGAAATGGAGTTCCCAGGAAGAAGAGGCTGGTTGTTGCCGCACCCAGGGTTGACTGGCAAAACGCCTTCTAAGCAAGAAGAAATAACGAAAAATAATGCACTGTGTAAGTGAATCGTTCATCATGCATTTGAAAAAAAAAAAAAAATTTAGCTCTCCTTTGTCCATGACACTGGTGAATTATGGTTCTTTGTGGTGACCATCTGGGCAATCATGAGGTCTACTCTAGACTCATTTCTCAAACGATTTAAACACAGGAGAGATCATCAGAAATGTATAGAAAGCATAATATTATTGCAGAAGCGTCAAATCAATTTTGAATTTTCAAAATGAAAATTCAAACTCTGCAAACAAATAATGCAACTGCATATTTCTATGAAGAAGGAAAAAAAGTCTTGAATCTGACTTCACACCAAACTCACAAGTTAACACAAAATGCATTGTAAATGAAAGAGCTAAAACTATTAAATTTCTAGAATGGAAGAGAAAAATCTTTGGGAAACTGAATTAAGGTGAGGATTTCTAAAGACACTGAAATGCATAATTATTTTCTAAAATTTTATAAAACTGACGGTGTCGAGATTAAAATTTTTTGCTCTCTGAAATACACAGGTAAGGGGCACCTCGGTGGGTCAGTTGGTTAAATGTCTGACTCTTGGTTTCGGCTCAGTTCATGATCCCAGGGTTGTGATATCAAGCCCCATGTCAGGCTCGGCACTGGGCATGGCACCTACTTAAGATTCTCTCTCTCCCTCTCCTTCTGCTGCTCCCCCCCTCCATGCTTGCTTTCTCTCTCTCAAAAAAAAACAAAACAAAATAAAATATGAAAGACACAGTTAAGAAAATGAAAAGGAAATTTTAGACTAGGAAATTTTTTGTAAAACATATCTGACTTATATCCAGAATATATAGGTAACTTTTATACTCAGTAATGGGAAGACAATCCCATTTTTCTAATGGGCAAAATATTGGAATAGATATCTCAAAAGAGAAGATATAAACAACCAATATGAATATGAAAAGATGCTCAAAATCATTACGCATCAGGGCAATCCAAATTAAAAATTCTTACATACTTACTAGGATTGCTAAAGTTAAAGAGACCGACAATAACAGGTACTGAGAAAATGCACAGCAAGTAGAACTCTCATCCATTGCTGGTAGAAATGCAAAATGGCTCTTATAAAGTTAAATACACACTTATCACATGACCCAGTAATTGTACTTCTCATTATTTAAAGGAAGTGAAAACACAGGTCCACACAAAGACCTGAATGGGAATGTAGTGGCTTTATTCACAATCGCCAAAACCTGGAAACAAACCAAATATTATTCAACAGGTAGATCAACAAATGGTGACACACATCTATAAAACTGAATGCTTTTCAGGTATAAAAAGGAAAGGACCACGGACACATGCAAAAATACAGATGAACCTCAAGAGCATTATGCTAAGTGAAATAAGCCAGACGCAAAAGCCTCATACTATGTCCTTCCAATTATATGACATTTTTAAAAATGCCAAACTATGCACAGAAGGACTCCACACTTGGTTTAATGCTCTGCTGTTGCGATCTTTGAGTTCTGAAAAAAAGCGCTCCACATTTTCATTGTGCACTGGACCATGCAAGTTATGTAGCTGGTCCTGCTTGGTTTGGCCAGTGCAATGTTTTTTAAAATACGAACAAATATAGATAGTTCTCACACTTAGGTATTCCCAAAGGGCCTGAGCATTCCCAATTTTCTTACACCCAGAGCTACTTCAAACATTAATTACTGCCTGATGCCAGAAGACGTTGGAGTTTTCCAAACTTGCAAAAGCACGCTGGCCACCTGCTCTCAGAAATCACTAAAAACAAAAACAAAAAATAAAGAAGGACATACACATAAGGAAGAATGCATTACCCAAATTTACACTTACTCCCCTTCACTGTCTATTTCAGTGGGTTGAACTACAGCCGCATGTGCCAAGGCTTCTGTGAGATGTGAAAAGCTCAGCTTGTCATCCCCCAGGACTGTCATCCCCCAAGGTAAGTCCAAGTGTTCCAAGGACCAACTCAAATTTCTGCTTTCTGTCTGCATGTTGTGTTGGCACTCATCCGCAAAGACCCTGGTGTGGTATGCTGAGAGAGAAAATGTAGTCTCCTATGCAGGACAATCTCACTATTGTTGGTTTCTGAAAATCTGCCTTGTGGCAAATGGCTTCTTCATACCCCCCTGAGTCTCTGACTCCCTCTTCTGCAAGTTCTATATATAAAATGACCGACCACCCGTCCCGATACCCATAGAATCCCTGCAGTCAGCATAGGCTCGTGAAATAAAAAGAAACTGTGTTGTTGGGTGCCTGGGTGGCTCAGTTGGTTAAGCAACTGCCTTCAGCTCAGGTCAT
>NW_023270649.1:6125549-6151213 GCF_011800145.1 Mirounga leonina
GCCTGGGTGGCTCAGTTGGTTAAGCAACTGCCTTCAGCTCAGGTCATGATCCTGGAGTCCCTGGATCGAGTCCCGCATCAGGCTCCCTGCTCAGCAGGGAGTCTGCTTCTCCCTCTGACCCTCCCCCCTCTCATGTGCTCTCTCTCTCAAATAAATAAATAAAATCTTTAAAAAAAAAGAAAGAAAGAAAAGAAACTGTGTTGTTAATTCCAAAGAACAATCAACACCTGGAAAAAAACAAATCCTTCTCAATGCTGTGAAAAATGCCGTGGCTATATTTAACAACAAAATGGAAGGGTTCGTGTTCAAATTGGCAGAGCTAACTTCCTGCTGAAAGCCACAGGGTGATCCCCAGAGTGACACACATCCCTGTCAGTGAGAAGAGCCACTGACGATGGTATAAATGAGTTTCCATTAGTGCCAAGGATGGAAGCCATCAGGAAGGAAAACTGCACTGCCAACCGCTTAAACACAATTCCAAAGGCAATGTTTAGTGCTGGAGGAGCGGAGTGCTTTTTCATCAGGTGAGCTCTTTTGAACCGATGCCAAGATTGATACAGCGATCTTGGTGGTAAATTCTGATAGCATTTCCAAATTATCTGATGTTGTTAGCAATACATTCGATGCAGCCTTGCCCCTCCACATCACAAAGCACTTCACAAGCAGCAACTCATTACTCCACCCCACACAACTGTGAGGTAGGTGGGTGGAAAGTTGTTATTTTCCTTGTTTCACAGATTTCTAAAGAATGTGAGGGTGCAACGGGTTGACGTGTTTTATTTTTGAAATCACGGAGTTGCTATAGTGCTGTCGCCAGTGATGGGGGGAGAGGAGCTATAGCTGAACATATTTCCATTCAAGGCTCATCTCCTCATTCTTTGGCTTCATGACAATTCAAGTCACACAGATAGCATTTTATAGTCCCCAGAAGAAGGGTGAGCAGGCCTGTCAGCCTCTGAAGACTGGCACCAGCAGACCTTGAGACCACGGCAAGGGGAAAAATTATATAAATATTCTTTATGCCTTTGAGGGAAAATGTGTGTGAGAAGTAAGAGAGAAATAAAGATTTCCCTAAGTTCCAGTTGGTGTAGAGCAGACCTATGAATAATCTAAGAAGGTGAGACAGCGCTGCATTACATAGCAGAAGGCAGATGGTAAGGTTGAAGTATATTATTAGAATGAGTGTGTATTCACAGATGTGCATGCACGTGTGAGTGTTGGCAGCCATTTAAACTTACTCTGTTATGGACTATCGAACTGATCCTTTTTCCACAAAACACCTTCTTCCAAAAACATTAATTGAATGTGATAAATGATTTTTCCTCAAAAGCATTCTTTTCATTAAATAAGTCTTATCTTGTGTTCCAGTTGCTTTGGTAGCATAACAAACTATCCTGAATTTGTTCACAGTCTGCAGTGTGAACAGGGGTTGGTAGAGACAGCTCATTTCTGCTCCTCCCGGTCTTCCCTGGGGCACGTCAAAGTCTGGGGGCTGGAATACTCTGAAATCTTACTCATTTGTTTGCAGGTGCATGCTGAGTATTAGCAAAGATCTCAGCTAGGACTCTTGGTTGCACAACTTACCCCTGGTCTCTTCGTGTGGCGTGGGCTTCCTCACGGACGTGGTGGCTGACTTCTAAGAGTGACTGCTCAGAAACAGAGACGGAAGCCATGCTAGATCTTATGGCCTAGCCTAGGAAGTCACACGGCATCATTTCCACCACAGTCTATTTTTTGAGGTGGTCATAAAGCCCTACTCAGGTTCAGGGGAGAGGAAATAGATGCCACCTCCTGGTGAGGAACAACAAGGTGACCGAAGAGCACATGGAAACAGAAAACTTGCTAGAGTCCATGGTCTCCACCTTGCCAACTCACAGGATGGTTATCTATAACACATACTATTGCATCTCCAAGACACAAGTACTTGGGAGACAACTGTGGAGCCACCAAAAGAGATAAACATCACCCAAAGCTCCCTCAGCACCCACAAATCATAAGACTAAAGCAGCCACAAGAGGGAAAAAAATGTTATTTTCTCTATAGCCACCCTCAGCATTAGTGTAAGGCAGTTCAATCTCAAATTCACCAGAAAACTAAGCATGCAAACAGATACTATTATCTCACAATATACGTCCAATGTCTTTGTCCAAAGAAATTAAAATGAGATATTGCAGCTTGTTTACAAACCAATATTTCCTCTCTTGCATGCTGGCATTAAAGCAGCAGAGAATGATTTTTGATTTGTTATGTGCTAAATATTTTAATTACATTCTGAAGCAAGCAACATCCCAGAAAAGACAAATAGTCAAAGACAAAGGTAATTAATTCTTGAAGGTAACCATACTAATATATGCATTTTTCATAGTGGAAATTAATTATTCTCAAGACAACTGTCTTTTCCCTTGTAAATTAGGACATTTCTCCCCTAATTAGTTGAAATTGCCTGTAGGAGATTATCACCACTGAGCTATGGAATTTCCTTCAGCAGGTAATTCCATTATCGGAATGAGGAGTTTAAAATAGAAAGCAGAGACTTGGCTGGGTTTGTTTCTGCTCAGTGGGATGCAGAATAAAAAATATAACTGTCTATGATTAGGTAGGGATATGTACCCTGCACTCATGTGTTCAGTGGAAGTGTTCACTGGAATAACCTGGACAAGACAGCAATAGAAATGTGCTTTTCTCATCATAATACCATACTCTACCATGCCAAAATAGTTTAGGCTAAGATTGAAGGGTTTCTTTTCCTGTGTGCTGAGATGGCAAGAAAGAATTAGCCATGTGTTCACTCCCAAAATGTGCCATTTGGAAAGCTGCTCAGATAACATTCAATCTAGAGCTATCTACCAGATCTTCTTTCTGCTCCTGAAGGCAAGGCGTCACTCACGCTCCTTGAAAACCCCAATTAGAGCAAAAGGATGAATAAGATAGCTTCAGTCCATTTGTAGAAACCAAATAACCCTTTGCCTACATTTTCTCAGCACTAATCATCACCTGTGGTGGACTCTGAAGCCCAATGAGTTGTCAATTCAGAGTTGGTTGATTCAAGAGAAGGAGAAGGAAAAAAAAGAAGGGAAGGAGGGAAGCCAAGCCAATTCATTGGCATCATACAGTATCTGAGGGCAGGAACCGTATAGCCCTATGAAAGCAGATGGTAAGCTTAAAGTATGTTAGGATGAGTGTACATTCATATATGTGCATACATGCTTGTGTATTCATATATGTGCATGCAATGCTAAAATTGGGCTACACCCAGCCCGATTCTCAATGCATTACATGATAATAATAAATGTCCAGAGAATTAACAAATAGTGAATAAATGGTTGTCACTGTTGTCTTGATTTTTTTTAAGCAACTGTTTTGGAATTCAACTATTCACTCATTCACCAACTACATACTAGGTGATTATAGACAGTCTCCAACTTACGATGGTTTGACACAACAATTTTTCTACCTCACAACAGTGCAAAAGAGATCCACATTCTGCAGAATCATACTTGGAATTTTGAATTTGGATCTTTCCCAGGCTAGCAATATATGATATGATCCTCTCTCAAGATGCTGGGTGGTGGCAGCGAGTTACAGCTCCAGTCAACCATGAGATCATGAGGATAAACAACCAATACATTGATATACATTCTGTCTCCATATGGCCATTCTGTTTTTCACTTTCTGGACAGTATTCAATAAATTACATGAAATAGTCAACATTTTATTATAAAATAGGCTTTGTGTTAGATAAGTTTGCCCAACTTGTGGCCTAATGTAAATCTTCTGAGCATGTTTAAGGTAGGCTAGGCTAAGCTATGATGTTCAGTAGGTTAGGCATATTAAATGGATTTTCAGCTTAGAATATTTTCAACGTACAATGGGTGGGCATCATCCCTGCCTCATGGAACATACATTTCAGTAGAATTATGTAGATTCTACTCAAAGTTATTTATAGAAACAGAGATCAAGTGTATGAATATTTATTTCAAACCAATTGGCTGTAACTTGTGTTCAGGTTGCTTGGCAGAATTTTCTCTCAAGTTGGTTTCAATGTAAAGACCCAGAGACTCCTGGAGCCAGTTCCAGTTTTAAAAATCTTTATATCTGGGCGCCTGGGTGGCTCAGTTGGTTAAGCGACTGCCTTCGGCTCAGGTCATGATCCTGGAGCCCCGGGATCGAGTCCCGCATCGGGCTCCCTGCTCCGCAGGGAGCCTGCTTCTCCCTCTGACCCTCCCCCCTCTCATGCGCTGTCTCTCTCATTCTGTCTCAGATAAATAAATAAAATCTTTAAAATAAATAAATAAATAAATAAAATAATAATAATAAAATAAAAAAATAAAAATCTTTATATCTATTTTTTTTTTTTAACAAGAAGTAATCTCTTGCAAAGCAAAGAGCAGAATGCTATAGCACCTGCAGGCTGTCTTCCTACATCAATCCTGCTGCAGGATAATGGAAGAAGATGAAGCTTTCAGATCCAAGGCTTTCCTTGCTGGAGCTGTATCAGGTTAAATGAATGTGGATAAAACCAAAAGAAAAACAGTATGTGTTGTATGATTCTGTTTATGTGGTTCAAGAACAGGTCACACTAACCAATGGTAATAGCAATCAGAACAACAGTTACCCTGATTTCAGGGACATGACTGAGAAAAGGGCATGAAGGAAGGTTCCAGGGTGCTGAAAATATCCCATAAACATCATCTTGGGGGTGTTTACAAAGGTGTAGACATAGGAAAAGCCATCAGGCTGGTATACTTACAATCTGTGTATAAGTTATATCTTAGTGGATAAAATAAAGAATATGGAATGAAGACAGACTCTACGCACTGATATTTCCAGGATATACTACTGTTCAGTGAAAAAGCAAAGTGCAAAATAATACCTAAAGTATGTTATCCTTCATGTCTGAGGGAAGGGGATTAAGAATATATTCATGTATTTGTTCTTGGATGCAAAGGAAACATAGGTGAGATGAACAGAAATTCATGTGACTGGCTACCCAGAGGGGGTGGGTGGGCACGGAAAAAGGATGGGTGAGCAGTAATGGGGTAGAACAGATGGGCGGGAGCAACACCTCTCTGTGTATATCTTTTTGTATAGTTATGACATTTAGAACTAGGTTAATGTTTCACTTACTCAAAAAATTAATAAAAACTAAAATCAACCACGACAGTGGCAGTGATAGTGGGACAGGAACCCAACCCGGATCAAGCAGTACCAAATGAGCTTAACTCTATCACAAACAAATAACGTATTACACTGAAAAAAGGAAAGAACCGACCTAAGTAAATTTGGAAAACAGTAGTGTGACTAAATGCCGTAAGGTTGAAAAGACAAAAAGAAAGGTGCAGTTCAGTGCGACTACATGGCAAACACCTAGTTTGACTCAATTCAAGCCCAAGGCAGCCCCAGACTGGCCCACTAACAACAGGAACCAATCCCTACACACAACAGGCAAAGAGAGCCATTGCAGATGACTGGACTGAAGGCAAACACTACTCAGCCACAACAGTAAGGTGCATGCAACACATAGAGAAGACACCTCTGAAGTGACAGGTTCTGGTAAACAGGGGACATTGTACCGCACGGCACTACAGGACCTCTTCTTCAAAAAGCCACTACTATCAAGAATAGGACATAGAGCTGACATTCCTAACACAGAGAAACAGACAAAGAGAGTTAGATAAAATGAGGAGACAAAGGAGTATGTCCCAAATGAGAGAAGAGGACAAAATCACACAAAGAGAGCTAAACAAAAGGGAGACAAGTAATATGCCTAATAGAGAATTTAAAGTAATGGTCCTAAAGATACTCACCAGACTTGAGAAAAGAGTGAAGCACACCAGTGAGACCTTCAATAAAGAGATAGAAAACATAAAAGAGAACCAATCAGAGATGAAGAACTCAACTGAAATTTAAAATACACTAGATGGAATAGGGCGCCTGGGCGGCTCAGTCGTTAAGTGTCTGCCTTTGGCTCAGGTCATGATCCCAGGGTCCTGGGATCGAGCCCCGCATCGGGCTCCCTGCTCTGCCAGAAGCCTGTTTCTTCCTCTCCCCTCCCCCTGCTTGTGTTCCCTCTCTCGCTGTGTCTCTCCCTTTCAAATAAATAAAATCTTTAAAAAAAAATAAAATACACTAGATGGAATAAAGAGCAAACTGGAGGAAACAGAACAGATCAGCAACCTGGAGGACAGATTAATGGAAAGCAATCAAGCAGAACAGGAAAAGGAAAAAATAATAATAAAAAAATGGAACTAGACTTATGGAACTCAATGACACCATCAAGTGTAATGACATTCACATAAGGACCCCAGAAGGAGAAGAGAGGGAAAAGGAGGCAGAAATTTTATTTGAAGAAATAATAGCTGAAAACATCCTGAATCTGGGGAATAAAACAGAAATTCAGATACAGGAGGCACAGAGAGCCCCCAATAAAATCAACCCAAGGAGGTACACAGCAAGACACACAGTAATTAATGGAAAAAAGTAGTGATAAAGAGAATTTTTAAAACAGCAAGGGGGTACCTGTGTAGCTCAGTCAGTTAAGTGTCTTGGTTTTGGCTTGGGTCATGATCTCAGGGTTGTGGGATTGAGCCCCATGTTGGGCAATGCACTCAGCAAAAGCTGTGCTAAGAGGGAAGTTTACAGCAACATAGGTCTACCTCAAGAAGCAAGAAAATTGTAAATAACAACCTAACCTTACCACTAAAGGAGCTAGAAAAAGAACAAACAAAACCCAAACCAGTAGAAAGGAGGAAATAATAAAGATTATAGTGGAAATACACAAAATAGAAACTTAAAAAAAAAAACAATAGAACAGTGAAACCAGGAGGTGGGCCTTTGAAAAAATCAACAAAATTGATAAACCTATAGCCAGACTCATTAGAAAAGAAAAAAGAGAGAGAGAGAGTACTCAAATAAACAATATCAGAAACAAAAGAGAAGAAATAACAACTGACACCACAGAAATAGAGAGGAGTATCAGAGAATATTATGAAAAATTATATGCCAACAAATTGGACAACACAGAAGAAATGGATAAATTCCTAGAAACACAGGACTTCTCAAAACTGAATCAGGAAGAAACAGAAAATCTGAACAGACCTATTAGCAGCACTGGAGTCAAATCACTAATCAAAACATTCACAACAAACAAAACTCCAGGACCAGATGGCTTCCCAGGTGAATTCTACCAAACATTTAAAGAATACTTAATACCTACTCTTCTCAAACTATTCCAAAAAATAGAAGAGGAAGGAAAGCTTCCAAATTCATTTTATGAGGCCAGCATTGTTCTGTTACTGAAACCTGATAAAAGACACCACAAAAAAAAAAAGAGAACCAGAGGACAATATCCCTGATGAAAATAGATGCAAAAATCTTCAAATTTTATATCTGAAATACACATTTGAAATACATATTTGAAATATATAAAATATTAGAAAACCAAATCCAACAATACTTTAAAAAAAATCATTTACCACAATCAAATGAGATTTATTCCTGGGATGCAAGGGAGGTTCAGTATCTGCAAATCAGTCAACACATCACATCACATCAACAAGAGAAAGGATAGGGGCATCTGCCTGACTCAGTCAGTGGAGCATGAGACTCCAGGTCATGAGTTCAAGCCCCATGTTGGGCATGGAGCCTACTTAAAACAAATACAAAAAAATAAGAGCAAGGATAAAAACTATATGATTATTTCAAGAGATGAAGAAAAAGCATTTGACAAAGCACAACATACATTTATGATAAAAAAAAATTAAAAAAAAACAACCCCTCAGCAAAGTAGATTTAGAGGGAATATACCTCAACATAATAAAGGCCATCTATGAAAAACCCACAGCTAACATCATATTCAATGGTGAAAAACAGAGTTTTTCCCCTAAGTGCAGGAACAGGACAAGGATGTCCACTCTCACCACTTTTGTACAACATAGTATTGGAAGTCCTAGCTAGAACAATCAGACAACAAAAAGAAATAAAAGGCATCCAAGTTGGTAAGGAAGAAGTAAAACTCTCACTATTTTCAGATGGCATAATACTATATATAAAAAACTCAAAAGACTCCACCAAAAAAAAAAAAAAAACCTACTAGAACTAGTTTTTTTGTTTTTTTGGGTTTTTTAAGATTTTATTTACTTATTTGACAGAGAGAGATACAGTGAGAGGAGAGGAAACACAAGCAGGGGGGTAGTGGTAGAGGGAGAAGCAGGCTTTCTGCTGAGCAGGGAGCCCAACACGGGGCTCGATCCCAGAACCCTGGGACCATGACCTGAGCCAAAGGCAGACGCTTAACGATTGAGCCACCCAGGCGCCCCAGAACTAGTTTTAATAACTAAAATATTATTAATAAAATTAATAATAAATGAATTCACTAAGTTTGCAGCATACAAAATCAAAATATAGAAATCCATTGCACTTCTGTACACCAATAATGAAGTAGCACAAACAGAAATTAAGAAAACAATCCCATTTACAATTGCACCAAAAATAATAAAATACCTAGGAATAAACTCAACCAAGGAAGTCAGAGACTTGAACTCTAAAAACTATAAAACACTGATGAAAGAAATTGAAGACAACATAAAGGAATGGAAAGATATTCTGTGCTCATGGACTGGGAAAACAAATATTGTTAAAATGTCCATACCACCCAAAACAATCTATACATTCAGTGCAATCTGTATCAAAATACCAACAGCATTTTTCACAGAACTATAACAAATAATTCTAAAATTTGTACGGAACCACAAAAGACCCCGAACAGCCAAAGCAATCTTGAAAAAGAAGAACAAAACTGGAGTCACCACAATCCCAGATTTCAAGATATACTACAAGGCTGTAGTCAACAAAATAGTAAGGTACTGGCACAAAAACAGACACACAAATCAATGGAACAGAATAGGAAATCCAGAAATAAACCCATGATTATATAGTCAATTAACCTTCAATAAAGGAGGCAAGAATATGCAATGGGAAAAAGATATTCTCTTCAACAAATGGTTTTGGGAAAACTACATGCAAAAGCTGCATGCAAAAGAATGAAACTGGACCACTCTCTCGCATCATACACAAATATAGACTCAAAATATTTTTAAAGCCCCAAATGTGAGACCTGAAACCATAAAATCCTGGAAGAGAGCACAGGCCGTAATTTCTCTGACATAGGCTGCAGCAACAATTTTCTGGATATGTCTCCTGAGGCAAGGGAAAGAAAAGCAAAAATAAACTATTGGGACTACATCAAAATAAACAGCTTCTGTGCAGCAAAAGAAACAAACAACAAACTGAAAGACAACCTAG
The DNA here is from genome assembly GCF_011800145.1 of Mirounga leonina. NCBI lineage: Eukaryota > Metazoa > Chordata > Mammalia > Carnivora > Phocidae > Mirounga > Mirounga leonina. The sequence goes on from NW_023270649.1 coordinate 6,134,853, forward strand.
TCAAATGGGAAAAGATATTTGCAAATGACATAGCCAATAAAGGGTTAGTATCCAAAATATATAAAGAACTGACACAACTCAACACCAAAAAACACAAATAACCTAATTAAAAATGGGCAGGAAACATGAACATTTTCCCAAGAAGACATACAGATGGCTAACAGACACATGAAAAGATGTTCAACATCACTCATCATTAGAAAAATGCAAATCTAAAACCACAATGAGATACCACCTTATACCTGTCAGAATGGCTAAAATCAAAAATAAAAGAAACAACAAGTGTTGGTGAGGATGTGGAGAAAGGGGAACACCCATGCACTGTTGGTGGGAGTGCAAACTGGTGCAGCCACTCTGGTAAACACTATGGAGGTTCCTCAAAAACTTAAAAGTAGAATTATCATATGATCCAGTATTTGCATTACTGGGTATTTATCCAAAGAAAACAAAAACACTAATTAGAAAAGCTATATGCACCCCTATGTTTACTGCAGCATTATTTACAATAGCCAAGTTATGGAAGCAGCCCAAGTGTTCATCAATAGATGAATGAATAAAGAAGATGTGGTATATATACACAATTGAATATTACTCAGCCATAACAGTGAATGAAATCTTGTTATTTGCAATAACATAAATGGATCTAGGGAATATAATGCTAAGTGAAATAAGTCAGAGAAAGACAAATACCATATGATTTTACTCATATGTGGAATTTAGGAAACAAACAAAAACAGAACAAAGAAAAAAAGAGAGAAACCAAAAAACAGACTCTTAACTATAGAGAACAAATTGATGGTTACCAGAAGTGAGGTGGGTATGAGGATTCAGAGTGTATTTATTGCGATGAGCACTGAGTAATGTACAGAATTCTTGAATCACTATAGTATAGACCTGGAACTAATATAACACTGTATGTTAACTATACTGGAATTTTTTTTAAGTGATGGAGGCACATCAAACAGACACAGGAGCCTGGTTAAAAGATTTCCCAATGACCAAATTTGGGACAATTTCTGCAACAACAGCAACAGCCAAAAATACTGACAGTAATAAATTATAACCCACAGAAAAAAATTATTAGCCATGAATTCATTACCCATAAACCAAAGGGAGAAAAGGTATAGCTCTTATTTATCAGAGTTCCAATTTAATAAATGAAGAAGGAATGAGGGAAATAGAAAATCACTATTTGCTTCTACCATAGTAATATCTGTTCCAGAAGGAATAATCAATGAAAGCTAAAATTAGTGGATTTTTAAAAATGTAATAAGAAATGAGATATCTCGGGGCATCTAGGTGGCTCAGTTGGTTAAGCATCTGCCTTTGGCTCAGGCCAGGATCTCAGGGTCCTTGGATCGAGCCCCACGTCTGGCTTCATACTCGGTGGGGAGTCTGCTTCTCCCTCTCCCTCTGCCTCTCCCCCAGCTCCTGCTCTCTCTCTCTCAAATAAATAATTTTACATTTTTAAGATTTTATTTATTTATTTGACAGAGAGAGAGAGAGAGCACAAGCAGGGAGAGCGGCAGGCAGAGGCAGAGGCAGAAGCAGGCTCTCCGCTGAGCAGGGAGCCTGATGCGGGGCTCGATCCCAGGACCCTGGGATCATGACCTGAGCTGAAGGCAGACGCTTAACTGACTGAGCCTCCCAGTGGGTGCCCATTTTATTTATTTATTCTCAAATAAATATTTTTTTAAATAAGATATCTGCAAGCTGTCAAAGTATCTCTTCACAAGATTTCTGTCAATTTCAAAGGAAAAAAATGGTAACTTTAAAATGGAGAATCCTTGTACATACAACTTTAACCCAATGATCAAGGTTAATTTCACCAGTAATGAAACATACTGACATCATGTGTCCCCTTACATAATGCACTAAGAACACAGTATCAATTCCGTACTACCCTTGGAAAAAACACATAACCTAAATTTAATCATGAAGCAACGAGGAAAATCCGAACTGAAAGGCATTCTACTTAACAACTGGCCAGTACACTGCTCAAGAGTCAAAATCATGAAGCACAAAGAAAGATCCATAAACTGCTCCACATTGTAGAAAACTAAGGAAACACCACAACAATACACAAAATGTGATCCTGGACCAGAAAAGGACATTAGTGGGGAAATTACTGAAATCTGAATAAAGCCTCAAGGCTAGTTAATAGTCGTATACCAAATGTTAATTCCTTAGTTTTCACTACGGCACCATGGCTGTGTAAGATACTAACATTTCATAAAGCTAGGTGAAGGTATATGGGAACATTTTATACTAGTAACGGCAACACTGTTGTGACTCTCAAAGCATATGAAAATGAGAAGGTAAAACATAATTTTTCTCTAATGTACATGGTTAACAGTTTTTGGAGATGGAATATCAGAAAGGCACTCCCGAGTCAAATCCTGGATCTAGCCATGTGACTTCAAGGTAGGCACTTACACTGACTAACCCTGATTTAGTCCTCCAGCTCTTTGGTATTCACCATGATCTCCATTTTACAGATGATTCAGTTGAGGCAGTGACTATAAAGTGTTCACCACCCAATATACGGTATTATTATTATTACTACAAGGGATGAAGGAATGCTGCTATGCAAGCAAAATTGCCCATTTCAATTATTTTTATTAAGAACTTCCACACCCTATGAGAATCAAGGGAAGAAACCAGGGATGCAGTGAGTGGAGAAGAAAAGGAAGAAGATAGAGGAAGGTGGAAGGTCTAAAGAGAGAAGGAGCTAAAAGAAGGATTGCCTCTTCACTGTAATAAAAGCTAATTTTCGCTATCATGAACAGTAAGCCACTGAACAAAATATAATGTAGGAACTACATTCCTTTTTTTTCCTTTTCATACTGGGATTTTCAAAAAATGTATCTTCACACTAATACAGTTAACAGAGTAATGATTAATGTAAAAATTGGATTCTGCATATTTAATTACTGTTTCCTCATTACTAATCAATCATGGTAACTGATAATGATAAGGACAAACCAATTTTCCTCTAGAGGCCACCCAAAATGTAACCTCTTACCTGATACTATCCATAGAAACTAGGGTCACCCTGCCCAGGGTAGCATTTACTATCTGGAAGCAAATTTAGATCAACAGATGATAGACAGATAGATGGCTAGGTAGATGATGGATGGATGGATGGATCACCATTGCAGTATGCATGCATATTATCATTGGAAGTGTCAGATAAAATTCTTGGGTAGAGTCATACCCAACTAATATAAGTGTGACCCATCACCCTGATCAAAATTACTATATTAGAAACATTCATGCATTCACTCATGTAGTTACAAAGCATATCTTCATCTTAAATACTCAGTGTGTACCAGGTCTAAAAACAAGGAGCAAGGGGCGCCTGGGTGGCTCAGTCATTAAGCATCTGCCTTCTGCTCAGGTCATGGTCCCAGGGTCCTGGGATCGAGCCCCACATCGGGCTCCCTGCTCAGCGGAAAGCCTGCTTCTCCCTCTCCCACTCCCCCTGCTTGTGTTCCCTCTCTCGCTGTGTCTCTCTCTGTCAAATAAATAAATAAAATCTTTTAAAAAATAATAAAAACGAGGAGCAAAACCAATTCCCTGTTCCATTAAGATTACATTCTAATGGAGAAGACCAAGAAATAAATAAAAATATATATTATAGCAAGTTGAGATGAGCACTATGAAAGAAAAGGAAGCACAGTAAGGGGAGAGAGCCTGCAGAGAGAAGCTACCTGAGCTACAGTGATCAGGAAAGTCCTCCTTGGAGAATAAAGAGCTGTGTGAATATCTGGGGGAAAGAATTCCAAGTCAAGGGTACTGCAAGTGCAAAGGCTTGAGGAGTAGACTAAGCATGAGCCTGACAAAGAAAGAGAAAGGCATGCTTGCTGGCTCATGTTGAGAGAAGAAGAGAACAGTAGATGAGATAGTCAGTGGCCCCATCACTCTGGGTCTAGCAGGCCAAGGGATGCCATATAAATCACCAGGGGATGTACACATGCATATTATTGAAAGACTCAGATAAAATTCCTGGGTAGGCTTGCTCAGGAACTTGAACAAACCCATGGGGAGCCAGCCTCCTGTTTTATCTGTGGAGTCCACAGGTTCCCGAAGCCCAAGGCAGCCCGGAAATAGGAGTGCACAGGGCTCTAAACCTTGGCAGAGGCAGAAACTCTTGGTTGAGGGAGACTCTCTCTAGGTGCAGTGTTGTTTTTTTTTTTCCCTTGCTCTGTATTTCTGGCTTTTTATGTTTGACTTTCTTATGTTACTTTCAGACAACACATCTCTGTTTGTGTAAAAGGTTCAGAGTCAGATAGAATGGAAAAACATAGCTTCCTCTGTTTATTTATAGGCCCAGCTCTTTTAAGGCACTGATGCTCACAGATCTCCATCCTTACCTTCAAGTGGCAAAGGGAAATGAGGTTGGAGCCAAGCCTACCTCCCAAAGCGTCCAAAAGTTATTTAAAGCTATTTTGGAGCCAAGGACATTTTCCTGAATTCGTTCCAAGCTAGCATGAAGATGCTGGTGCATGATATTTCTGCAAAATATGCAGGTTCAGAAATTGACAGACTCTACATTGATGTCAACTATGAAGAATCATTTGCGACTCTTTCTACAAGCCAAAAATAATAGCGTAAAGAATAATAATAAAACAAAGCTGGCATGAAACTTCTCCTGAAGAGGGCCAAATTTTAGTTTGATAGCAGTGACTCTTGGAACTCAAAAGGAAAATAAATTCGTACCCATGCAATCTGCATTGTTCCTCTCCTCCTCATGCTAATTTTATCTCATACCTCAAATACATAGTCATTTTTTTTCCTATTACAAGTGCAAGGTGTTCATTCTAAAAATAAGTTGTCTGCATTTGATCCCATAACCAGTTTCTTCCTAATGATTGCTATTTTTTAAGACCGTTGCTTTACCTGAAGCTATAGTAAAGAATTCGAAATATTCTCTTCCAAAATTTTTTGAGATGTGTGTATGTGTGTGTACACACAGTCTTCACGACATGAACATTTGCTGCCCACTAGCTCTGTTCAAATATATTAATCAAATACTTCTATGAGGAAAAATAATAATCAAACTTGCTTGCTGCGTGTGGATCAAGAGCTAGAAATTTCTTTTTTACCCCTAATCAAGGGCCATGCACAACTAAGAACCTCATCAGATCCAAATGCCACTCAATCAGCTAGTGTTTTTAAAAACGGGGCTGTACATACAAACTCACCTGGTAATTCACTGGACAACACAATATAAAACGTTCAGGCATACAAGTATTTTTGGAATGTTTTGGTTCCACTGGTTGACTAGTTACCTGGAAGAAGAACCAGAGTAAGAGGCAGAAAATACAGGAGGGAAAAGAAGGGAGGAGAGAGTAGAGAACAGGGGTTAAGCCCAAGCTCGCATCAGAAGCCCCACACAGATTACTGGGCCCACTGCCACAGTTCTGATTCTGGAGGTCGAGGTTGAAACCTGAGACTACATTTCTAACAAGCTCCCAGAGTATGGTGATCCTGACCCGCTGACCCAACTCTAAGTTGTAATGAGAAAGACTAGAGGGATGAAAACAGGAGGGAGGGAAAGATGGAGGGGGAACTGAAGAGGGCAATGCAGGGTGAGGCAGGGGACAGCGTGGGAATCCATCACCACCCTGGTCCGCAGAGAGGACCAGGGCAGAGCCCAACAATCAACTCAAGCAGACCGTGTGATGTGGTGATCCTGCCCCTTCAGCGTCCTGGGCTCAGTAATTAACTCAGTCCTGGCCAGTGAGAAGGCCATGGGACAAGTGAGGCTTCTAGGAAAGCTGCCCATTGGCCCCTCTGTCCCTTTCTCCTTCTTCCTACCCAGAGAGAACTTGAGCCAGGAGATGTCACAGCCATTCTGTAGCCATGTAACCATGAAGACAAAGGCATCCTCCCATGCCAGGTGGTGCAAAAGATGGCTCTGATGGCATCATGAAGCTACAGTCCTGATGTCCTGCTCCCAGTCGTCACAATGAGCAAGGCAAGAACCATCCCTCTCAATTCAAACATCTGACTGTTGGGTTTTCCCAATCCCAGCTAATATGAAACTAGCCAGCTGCTAATTATTAGGTGCCTGCCACTGTATGCCTACTGTACATGGATTCTCTCAAATCATAATGATTTAGTTTGCACAAAACTTGTGAGTGCTCTGTGATGGTGCACCTAGAAACGCATTAAGCTCCTACCTGATTCCAGATATAGAAGCACAGGATCCACAGGCAATTACTGTAGCACAATGGTCCTGTACAAGAAATAACCACAGTTTGTGGTGGAGGAACCCAAAACGGCCTCCAAACCAAACCAGGTGGATGGAAGGACCAAGAAGGCTTTCTGGAGGCAGAGACCTCTGAGCTCAATATTAAAGGATGAATACGAATTGAGCACATCCTGAATGCTTTTAATGATTTCTCTTTCAATGTGATGGAAAACCACAACTCAAGGGGAGAGAGGGGAGGAAAATGTTCTCTGGACTATGGCAACAACGGAACAAGACGTGGCCAACTAAATGCACACACAAGCAGATGATGGGTGGATGGTGGTAAGGAAACACATGTCTGCACTGGCAAGTCAATCACAATGAGCAAATCCTTGCCTCTCAAACTCACTACCACGTTGGGCCAGAGTCAGGCAGACCTCATGGGAAAAGTGACCCTGAGGCCATCCTTCTGCCAGTAAGAAGCTACTAATCTGACCTCCCTGCCATGACCTGTGAGAGCAGGAAGGGATTGGAAGGAAGGAAACCCCTGCAAACAATCGAGGGGGCTGAAATTTTCATTTCAAAGTCCTTGAGTTGAGGTTGTCCTAAAAGAGTGGTGATAACAAACAAGGAAGCTTGGAGAAGAAAGATGCAGAGCTCCCTGGTTAATGCAGAAATGAGTAGAGACCGTCCCATCTAGGACCCCAAGAACATCTGTTGCAGGATTTCTCTGTCTTTATTGCCCACAGTTCTTGGTCATGCTGCTTTGAAGAATGAAGAGGTAGACCAGACAGAGAGTGGTGGGCAGCAAAGCAAAGTTTATTGAGCAAAAGTATAAAGCTCCCGGAGAAGTAGGGGGAGTCCGAGAAGGTTGCCCCTAGAGTTTCTAAGTTTAGGGGGTTTTATGAACTCTTTTGCAGAACTCTCTTAAGCAATAAGGGTGTGCTGAATTGTGCCAATCAGGGCTCTGGTCACATATCTGTCTACCTATTAGGCTAATGTCCACGTGCTGATGGTCTTTTTTTTTTTTTTTTTTTGCTGACTTCTGGGGGCTTAGGTCTTAACTACCCCTTGCCCATGATATTGACAAATCCTTTTGTGATTAATTGCCTTATTTTAGGACGTTTTGCAGAAGTCATTTCTGCTGCAAAGCAGAATGTTAGTGCAGTCCTAAGTTGCAAAACAGGATGTCAGTGCTGTTTGATCTTAGCTGTCCTGACTCCATATTTTCTTGTGTGGGACCCTGGCCCTGACTACCTAACTGTCCAACTCACTCCTAATACATGGTCCTTCTCAGGGTGAAACGGTGCCCACCTCATTGTTCATCTGAGACTTGGCTGATTCATTAGGCTTTTAAGTCATTTAAAGTAGAATTCTTCACCAGCCCATACATTACTAAACAACATATATCCAAAGATTATTTCATTATGATAAATGATTCTTTTACAACCATTTTTTTAGATTTTATTTATTTATTTGTCAGAGAGAGATCACAAGCAGGGGGAGCAGCAGAGGGAGAGGGAGAAGCAGGCTCCCCAATGAGCAAGGAGCCCGAGGCGGGACTCAATCCCAACACTGTCCGAAGGCAGATGCTTAAATGACTGAGCCACCCAGGCATCCCCTTTTATAACCATTTTAATGTGGATGGCTACCAAACAGAATAAGCCTCTGGATGGCAAGTCCAGAGACATAGCCTACCAAAAATTATACAAAAATTTTAAAAATACAAATAGAAAAAAGAATACAAATTATACAAAATACAAAGCAATTTCCAGCCCCGATGGGGGCCCAGTGCCCATAGAGCAGTAAATTCTTAACTCTTTGCCCTGCTGCTTTCATGCTGTTACTATTTTGTTAACTACATCTTTCAAATTAATTGTTTTTCTTAAATACAAGTGAAATGGATGCATGCCAATGAAAGAGTAACAGTTGAGGAAAAGGCTGAAGATTTTGAATGTCCTTTCTGCAAAAATTAGGACTGAATTTGGGCATCAGCTGGGAGAAAATAACTCTTATTTGTAAATAATACCAAAATGTTTTTCCAATATAAAGTTGAGAAAACCGTGCAAAGCTCTGCCCTGGGATACTTTTGAAAGCAAAGATCTTATGCCCACAACAGAGACTTAGCTATAGACTTTAGTAACTGTCTGAGCATCATGTTGTGGTTTTGAACCTTAAAAATGAGAGAAACAATTTAGAGATTTATATTGCATTTCATCCCCACAACTATGTTACTAGATTGCATCAAATCCTGGGGGAGAATAGATCGACCTTCCCCTACACTGGCACACAGTAAAACAAGCAAAGGACTTTGAAAACTGTTAAAAAATTTTTCTTGATAAACTAGGATTCCTTACCTGGCACTGTATTCAAGTTATGTGAGAAAACTTTGTTCCTGCCCTGAACACCTGATCTCCAATATTCATTACCAGCTGTCTCATCCAAAAAAAGAGCATCAGTCACCCTGAGGAGCTGGGGCAGGTTGGGTAGATGTGTTATTTATTTGCCTGTCTGTCTATCTGAGGACCCAGAGACAAGTTCTAAGAAAAATGAGATACTAAAAAGTAAGGAAGTGGGCTTTCATATTTCATATTTAAATTTTAAAGTTCTAAATAACATAATTATTTTCTACCATTGATATCATTTACCATATGCTGGGAACCAAGATAAATGCTTTACATATATTATGATTCTCAATCCTTAGAATACCTGGTAAAATCAGCATGGTTGCCCTTGCCTTTAAAGACGAACAAACTCAAAAGACACAGAGAGGTTAATTCCTTGCCCAAGATCACACAGTCAACAATGGAAAAATGCGAATGCAAACCCAGCTGTGTTTGATTCTAAAGTTTTGGCTTTTAACTGACATTTTATACTGTTTCTCATCATTTTCACCTTCGGTCGGCAAACTCCTGCCCATGGGCCAAAGACAGTGCACACAATATAACGGGGGTGTTGGGAGGGGGAGAGGGATTGCTCTGATTCTTCCTAGCAAAGAGCCCATCAGCCACAGCTAGTTAACTAAAGGCTCAATTACCCACCCCTCAGACTCTGTAAAGGAGCAAAGAGATCTATTATATGCAGAAAATCCTCCTCCTAATGAAATCATTAGCTTCAAGAGGAAAAGGAGTTGTAATTTAAACTTTGAAAGCCAGGAGTATCTGATGGCTTATGGCATTACAAGATTCTATTCTGCTTCTGAGAGAAAAAAAAATTCTGTTACCCTGTTTTAAGTGTCAGATGAAAACTGTGTCACCCAACACATTCTAGAAATTAATGTGGTTTTTCTTGCGGGGGGGAGCTTTTTTCCAACCCACGTCATAATGTACGCCTTGCCAAGTGAGCTCTCTCTCTCTCTTCAATAATATTCAAAGCTCAAGCAAAGCAACAGGACAGGGGCAGCTCTGTCCCTGAAAGCAGCAGCCAGGCATGTTTTATTACCAAGAGAGAAAGGAAAAACAAAAGAATATTTTGTGCAACAAAATTAAGTTGTGAAAGATCCCAATGTTACACATCAGGAGACTCTTATTTGTAGGTGGAATCACAAACAAAACAAAACAAAGAGATCAATCCGTGCTTCGGCTTCCAGAGCCATTCAGTTGTTCTCTTGTAAAAGGTATTGATCTGGGCTCACAGCTACAGCAATCACACGTCCATTACAGCCAGCATTTATGGCTGAAAGTTCTGCTCCATCTTTCCCAAAGCCCGTTCCCCAAAAAGTACCGTATGAAATAACCTTGGTATCAGGAGGGCACAAACAGCTTTCCTGATAAAAGGTAAAACGGTGCTGTGCACCTCCAACACTCTTTGCAGACAGACTCCCGAGCTCCCCGCCTCTTCGCGCCCCTGACCCCTTTCTGGTTGCATTACAGCGTCACAGCTCCACGTCCTGTCTCACAAGGACCAAATCCCAAATGTGGCGTAAATGGGCCTGGCGGTGGAAGAGCATGCCCAAAGTGAAACAGGGAAACATCTTCAGTACATTTTATTTTTTTAAAGATTTATTTATTTGAGAGAGAGAGAGCCTGAGCTGGGGGAGAGGCAGATGGAGAGGGAGAGGCAGACTCCCCACTGAGCAGGGAGCCCAACGCGGGGCTCCATCCCAGGACCCCAAGATCCTGACCTGAACCGAACACAGACGCTGAACTGACTGAGCCACCCCGGGCACCCCTCGGTACATTTTAAAGAAATCTTCCAAATGGCACTTGCAGTCTTCTAATGTGGCATATAGTTTACTTGTTATTGCCATGCACTGTCTCTCTCTCTCTGCTGTCACACAGATCCACAATCCTTGAGGATTTCTGTATCTTTTACTCACTGATAAATCTATCCCAAGTGATAGCACTGGGCCTGGGAATTCCTGGCGATAGGTGCTCCATAAATATGTATTGAGTCAATATGTGTTAAGTGTGTGGACACTTCCCATTTTTAGTGTACATATTTTTAGTAGTGCTGCTTATAATCAGAATACGTATTTGTGCCCCTCTGGGGAATGATGACAGCTAAGACTGCAAAAAGCAAATAGGGGAAGTAAAGGGCCTGCTGCTAATATCAAGAAAATAGGTCATCCTCCATCCACGTAACAGAATAATAGATGACTAAGTGAAAATGATCAAGGTCAGATCTCAAGGACAAAGGCAGGGATTTTCGGGTCTTGAGCTATCTTCATGCAGACCATATCTGGGGTCAGTGGAATCTTGTATCAGCCCCACAGAGGCAGGTACACCTGGCATGATCATTCATTTCTGTACAAGTTTACAGAATTGACCCCTCCATATTCTTTGGGTTTTGAGACCGTAACTTTCTTTACTTAATAGGACACCGCTCATAGTGTAGGCATTGTCAAGAACATGCTAGCAAAATGGGTTAAATGCTGGGGGACTGTCCTGTTTGTGTTTCTGAGTCTAATGATGACATCCTCATCTTCACATCCTTAATTCCTCATTGCCCCCGGGATAAGAGCTGATTTCTTTGTGTGGCAAACTTTCTCAGTTCTCTAGAATATTCTGCAGCCATCCATCTCCATATCTGACTTTTCAAACCCTATCCCCTTCCAGCTTCCTTCTCCCATGGACCTTTAAATATGCAGCTCCAACCCAATCTTCATGAAAAACTGAAAGAAAAGCACCATTCAGTATGTCAGATTTTCATGACCCCTAAGGTCACTCAATAATGACTGATTTTTTTAAAAATGAGCAAAAGCTACGTACCAGGCACTGGGTTTTAAAAGAAAAAGAAAAAGAAAAAAAGGTAAAGAGGGAGAGAAAAGCTTTTATTTCAATTATTTCACTTTATTCTTCTTTTATTTTTTTTTTTAAGTAGGCTCCATGCTGGGCTTGGAACCCAACATGGGGCTTAAACTCACCAACCTGAGACCAAGACCTGAGCTGAGACCAAGAGTCAGTCGCTTAACCAACTGAGTCACTCAGGCGCTCTGAATTATTTCACTTTAATACTCAAAAAATTCCATCAACATGCATATGAAGCAACTAGCACTCAATAAGTATAAGTGCACTTCACCCAAGAGCAGACAAGGATGGCAAATAAACACAGGAAAAGATGCTCAGCATCTTTAGCCATTACAAAAATACAAAGTAAAATCACAATGAAAAACACTATTAAATGGGTAATTTTTTTAAAGATTTTCTTTCTTTATTTGAGAGAGAGAGAACACGGGGGGGAGGGGTGGAGGGAAAAAGAGAGGGAGAGAGAGAAGCAGACGCCCCGCTGAGCAGGAAGCCGACGCAGGGCTCAATCCCAGGTCTCAGAGATCATGACCTGAGTTGAAAGCGGATGCTTAACCAACTGAGCCACCCAGGCTGCCCTAAATGGGTAAAGTTTTTTTTAAATGACAATACCCACTGCTAAGTACAAGAGTGAACCAACTGGGGGCGCCTGGGTGGCTCAGTCGGTTGGGCGACTGCCTTCGGCTCAGGTCATGATCCCAGGGTCCTGGGATCGAGTCCCCGCGGAGCAGGGAGCCTGTTTCTCCCTGTCCCACTCCCCCCTGCTTGTGTTCCCTCTCTCGCTGTGTCTCTCTCTGTCAAATAAATAAATAAAGGGGCGCCTGGGTGGCTCAGGCAGTTAAGCGTCTGCCTTCAGCTCAGGTCATGATCCCAGGGTCCTGGGATCGAGCCCCGCATCGGGCTCCCTGCTCAGCGGGGAGCCTGCTTCTCCCTCTCCCTCTGCCTGCCACTCTGCCTACTTGTGCTCTCTCTCTCTGTCAAATAAATAAATAAAATCTTAAAAACACACACACACACAATAATAAATAAATAAATAAATAGATAGATAGATAGATAGATAAAATCTTAAAAAAAAAAAAAGAGTGAACGAACTGGGACTCTCCTATATTGCTCTGGTAGGAACGTAAACAGCACAGCAACTTTGGAAACCAGTTAGGCAGTTTTTTATAAAGTTGAACATGCACTTAGCATATGACGCAGCAATCACACCCCTAGATATGTATATATTTTTCATAATCACCATGCCTGGAAAAAATCCAGTGTTCTTCAACCAATAGGTGGATAGACAAGCTATTATAAGTATATGCATACAAGGATAACACTATCCAGCAATAAAAACAAAAGGGCTATGGATGCACGCAAAGAACTGGATGAGTCTTGAAGGCATAATGCTAAGGGAAAGAAGTCAGACAGCAAAGCCTCCGTATGTATTCGTTTATAGGAGATTTTGGAAAAGGCAAAACTACAGACAGAAATCAGATCAGTGGCTTCCAGAAACTGAGACAGGGAGGAGCACTGAGTACAAGGGAATGAGCACACTTCAGGGAGAGGGGGAAACAGAACCGCTCTAGCAGGATTGTGATGGGGATCACAAGGCTACACACAGCTAGCAAAACTCACCAAACTGTACCCTTAAAATGCGTGCATTCCACTGGATATAAAGTATACATCAGTAAAGCTTAGCATAAAAAATAATTAATCAATCAGTAGAAAAAAACACGAGTACCCTGTCATGAAATCATCAAGCTGCAGCCTATAGTTGCAATACATGTTTGTTTGTTTATAAATGATCTACAGTACCCACAGCAGTAAGTGATGTGTCACAGCACAGCTATGTACTTCGGAAAATATCTGTCATTAAGGACTTGGACATAAAATCGTATTTCCCAGAGTTTTCTTGATAATTTTAATTTTTTTTTTCTTTCTTTATTTCCTTTTTTGCTCAACTTGTCAGACCTGATGGGGACAATGCTGTGATGTCACAAGATGACAAAGAACAAATAGAAGCTAACCGTTTCTTGGGGTTCACTTGTGCATGAAGGATTACTCTTGACTTCAGTAGGTTGTGTCTTTTCAGACATCTTTTTAAGCTATTTAAAAATGTTTTGGGGTGGGGCGCCTGGGTGGCTCAGTTGGTTGGGCGACTGCCTTCGGCTCAGGTCATGATCCTGGAGTCCCTGGATCGAGTCCCACATCGGGCTCCCTGCTTGGCAGGGAGTCTGCTTCTCCCTCTGACCCTCCCCCCCTCTCATGTGCTCTCTGTCTCTCTCATTCTCTCTGTCTCAAATAAATAAATAAAATCTTTAAAAAAAAAATGTTTTGGGGTTAGTTTTACATAAACTCAATGATGGCATCTCTAGATTCACTTACCCACATGTGGGTAAGGTGCAATACATGCCAGTATGTTGGGAATTTTCCCCGCAGATTATCTCTCATCTTGCTTCTGACTTGGGATAGCTACCATGCAGCTTGAATGTGAGCACCAGTATTGATCTGTATATCTAATGCAGACTTTCTGATACCAATATTTACTTTTTATTCTTAAAAATGTTCTAATACTTTCATCCCATGTGCAACAAATTGTTACAAACATCCTCTTTGGAGATTTACATTCATCCACTTTAGAGAGCCCTACTCTGGTTGGCTTCTTCTCCCAAACGTACTTAAAGATCTTGTACAGATTCAATTTCTTTGCCAAGTCTTATACATCTTATTGGACCCATCAAATCTGACATGCATTAGTCATGTATCTGACTATCCTTTTCCCATTTATCTTTCCATTTATTGAAAGCCATCTTTTTTTTTCCCTGCTATTATCAGTCTAGGACATTTCTTAAGAATAACATTGAAAGAAAATTCTGCAGTGTATTTTTCAGGGATTTCCAGAAATAACTGTGAATGGTCTGCAAGCCTTTTATGGGTAATTAATGTCCTTAGCCCCACCTTTCCAGGCTAGGAGTTTCTTCAGTTTCCTTTCTTGAACACTTAATGGAGTGTCAGGGTTATGGCCCTCCCCTTGGTTTGATGACCTTCATTGTGTTGTGCTCATTAAAACTTAGGGACTCTCCCACAGTCAGCTCCTAAGAGGCCCTATTTGCCACTTCCCATTGCTGTGCTTAATCTTTAAGTTTTCTGTTTAATTTCTAAGATGTTTTGCTGTAACTTTGAACCTATAAGTATAAAGCAGGGTTTTTCAACTCATCAGTATCGATATTTGGGGCCGGATGCTTTTGTATTGCCAAGAGCCATCTTGTGCATTGTAGGGTGCTGAACAGCTCTCCTGGCCTCTGCTTACAAGATGCCAACGGCTCCCCTCCACCCAGCTGTGCTAACCAAAAATGTCTCCACGACACTGCCGAACGTCTCCTGGGAGGTGTGACGACCCCTAGCTGAGAACCGTTACTATGAAGTGACCCACTCCATTTAAAAGAAGACCCTTGGCACCCACAGCTTGTGCTGCTGAGAATGAGATGAGAATAATGGCGCCATTAAATTTGCCAGCAAATTGCAAGTAACACTCAGCAGCCAAAAAGTTTCTTAGCAAAAAGGAAGTACTCATTTTCCTAGGGAAGGCTAAGAAATTCTTCCTTCCCAAAAGGGGAAGTGGTAGGAGATCATTGCAGGTATTTACTCTACTTCTCCAGAGAAGTGTTCTCCTAAAGAAGTGCCATCCCTCACACGGATGAGCTCGCCTTGACCTCCACCCTGCAGGGACACAGGCAGGCCGCATCAAAACCCTTCATGTTTCCCCCGTTTGAACAGTGGGGGTAATAATGCCAGTGCCCACCTCGTAGAGGCAAGAAGAGGATTACGTGAGTTAACACGGGTAGAGCATCTGAAACAGTGCTACTTCGTAGAAGCTGCTTTTATAAGGAGTAGCTCTTAACATCACTACAGCCAGAAACTACCATCACTCATTCACTTTTTCATGGTCTCATTTCCTATCAGCTAGTATTTACAGACATTCCCTCCAGACATTCTGCTAAAGCAGTGTCACTGTTCCCAAGAAAGTTATAGGCTGTAAGGAGACGATGATGATGAAAGTGCAAACGAGATGACAAGGCACCAGAGGGGGGCACCCAAGTGTGTCTAGAGGAATCAGGGAGGGCTTCCTGGAGGAAGTGATAGTTGAGCTGAGACCTGCATGACAACAGGGTATTTTCCAGGGGGCAAGAAGAATGGAAGGGATTTCACTCAGAGATTAAAAAAAAAAAAAAAAAAAAGACTGAAAGTCCAAGGGCACAAGGCAATGTGACTTTTTTAGGAAATCAAAATCTCTGTCAGTGAAAATGTAATGAGGGGATTTGTGGAAAATGAGACTGAAGAGCAAGCTAGGGCCAACTCATGACAAGCCTTGCATGGAAAGCATAGCCTTTCCCAGAATGCACGGAGAGCACAAATGTCATGGGATGTTAACGGTTGATGTGTGGGAGGCACAGGGTCAACCAAGACCATGGGAAATACTAGGTCGACCTAAATGAGTTCAGACTTCAGGATTTCCCGAAACATTTAAAATGCCAAAGGTGGTTATGGGTTTCCAAAAAGAAAAACTACTGTAAGCAGCAATTCCCAAACAGAGCAGAGCTCTGAAAGAGATCCAGACTGGGAAATATCACTGAGCAAACAAGAAGATATCAGAGACTGTTTAGATAAAGGAATTTCACTGTCAGATCTCCACACGAGACATGTGACTCTAACCCGACCCATGGATGGATCAAATGGAATGGGAGTAAGCCGGAAAGCAGGAAAGAAACAGGGAGAGAGACCCCTGCAATATTCCAAAAGGGATAACAACAGACCCAGTCAAGGCCGAGGGCAGCAGACGGGAGAGGGTGGAATGCCTTGGAGTAGTATTAAGAGGCAGGAATGATGGGGCGCCTGGGTGGCTCAGTTGGTTAAGCGACTGCCTTCGGCTC
>NW_023270649.1:6151223-6190991 GCF_011800145.1 Mirounga leonina
GGCTACAGACAGAAAGTGAGGAGCCCCTGAGAGAGAAGTGCCCTGAAACCACCGGCATGCACAGCGCTGGCCGGAGAGAGCGTGCGGAGAAAAAGGAGACGTGCCGCCTAACAGCATTTCCAGGACGGACAGGAGGTGATGGGGTGAGGTGAGAGAGCATACTGTGCTGTCATGTGCACAGGTAGTTACAAAGGAGCGAAGGGCTTCAGACAGAGAGGTGAAGCCAGGGAGGAACACTGGCGATCCCACACCGGCTGCCTTGACAACACCCCTCCCGAGCAACGAGTGTGGGAGCTCTCGTTCAGCCCCTCTCCAACTTGAGCGTGCATCAGGACCCCCTGGAGGCTTCTGCAAGCCCACACTGGGGGGCCCGCGCCCAGAATTTCCGATTCACTAGGTCCCGGCTGGTGCCGATGCTGCCGGAGAACACAGCTCTAGGAAAAGGAATCCTGAACTTTCTTTAGAAATGAGGGTTGGGGAAAACACAAATGTTTCACCTTTTGCTCTCTTGGGCCCTCTGATTCCAGAAGATGGGAGTACTTCATTCTACTGCCTTCTTATTCCAGTTTCACAAGCCCAAATCTACCACATTTCACCAAACATAGCAGGGTTGACACAACATAAGACACACCGTTTAGGGGCGCCTGGGTGGCTCAGTCGTTAAGCGTCTGCCTTCGGCTCGGGTCACGATCCCAGGGTCCTGGGATCGAGCCCCGCATCGGGCTCCCTGCTTGGCGGGAAGCCTGCTTCTCCCTCTCCCACTCTCCCTGCTTGTGTTCCCTCTCTCGCTGTATCTCTCTCTGTCAAATAAATAAATAAAATCTTAAAAAAAAAAAAAAAAGACACATTGTTTATTGAGGTAATGCTAAGAAGGAGAAAGGCATACCAATAATAATGAGATGTGGTTGACTGTAAGAAGCACTCTGATTTTAGAAATATGAAATCCTGCAAAAACGTACATTTTGGAACTGATAAAACGTGGCCAAGCTTCTCTTCTGGGGCCATCTTGGGAAAGTCTGGGCAGTGCCCCAGCACGAAATATGATTCTACATCTCCCCTGCTTTTTATCTTGTGCCATACACAACATATCAACATATACCTACTGGATCCAAGGGCTTTGCTCCTCTTAAGTAACTGGGTCCTTCCCCTGTGCCCACATTCTAATGCATCTAATCCCACATTCCCCCGGTTCCTCAGAAGTCCTCAAAACTCACAAAGCAATGTGCAAGGACATTTCATAATGAGTCCTACATTCCCCACGTTTACTGAGGACTATCAGTAGCTACACCCAGAATGTTCTAGCCCAGATAGCCTACTACGGAGAAGATCCATTCAAGAAAGTCCATTGCCGGGCGCCTGGGTGGCTCAGTTGGTTGGGCGACTGCCTTCGGCTCAGGTCATGATCCTGGAGTCCGGGGATCGAGTCCCGCGTCGGGCTCCCTGCTCGGCAGGGAGTCTGCTTCTCCCTCTGACCCTCCCCCCCTCATGTGCTCTCTGTCTCTCTCATTCTCTCTGTCTCAAAAAAATAAATAAAATCTTAAAAAAAAAATTGCTTATAAAGAAAGTCCATTGCCATAACTGGCAAAAGTTCAAAGAAAAAGAACACCCTCACACTACTTTTTTCTCCTCATCACTGGGAGAAATCCTCCAAGTTGTATATATGATTAATTCATTATGTCTTAAAAGTAATGGCTACCATTTATTAGAACCTAACTGCATGATAGATGTTTCTACCTGTACGTACTTTCCCAAAAGAACCACTCTAGGTAGATATTTGTAATGTGAATATAATTCTCAGATGGTGGTAGACCCAAGATTCAACAGACAATAAAGCATTAATTTCCAGAGCATACTATTTTTGTACACAAGCTCTCTGAATACTTCCCTAGCCTGACCCTGGCCAGTGTCCACAGACAAAATACCTCAGCAAAGGCAAAAGCACAAGTGACCCTTTCACCTTTGGTGGTACCAAAAAAAAAAAAAAGTCTCTCATTCCAGCGTATAAGAAACTCCAGAGAAAGTCAAATAGCTATCTCTATTCTTTCAGGGGTCTCACAATACTGCTCTTGCTCTTGTGACAACTCTGCTTCCCCTTTTTGGACCCCTTGGCTCTCAGATGTGCAAGCGGAAGGTAATCTGTCAACTTCTAAGGGACATCCCAAAGCCAGGTATTTCTGGTGGTGTTATGCTATAAAAAATAACCACACTTTTATCTCCAGCACGCCCTTGTAAGATGGGACACTTTGCATATGTTTGACAAAACATAAAAATGGCTACACAGCCTGAGAAACAGAGCTGGCCGTGACCCTATCTGCGGAGACCCTTTTAGGGTCTAACCCTGAAGGCACACTTCCTCCCGGGAGACCCACACCTAGAAGCAGCCACAGCTAGAATGTTCTTACCCAGGGAACTCCTTACAGAGAGGGCCAATCCATGACACACCATTAACACAGCAGACAAAAGGTCAACCAAAACAGATGCTTTATACAAACAGTCGCCACCATGAAGTCTTTTTCCTCAGGAGGGTGCTTTGAAATGACAGGCGGGAAACCTGATCCCTACCTGAATGTCCCAAGAGAGAGTCCAGTAGCAGCAACTCTTCCAAGAGGGTCAAAATTGCCTGTTATTTTTAAAACCTGAAACTTAAAATAATTCCAGACCCCCTCAGCCGCACGTTGCAAAAACTGCCAGATAAGTTATACACATGGAACGGATTCCAACAATCCGCCAAAGAAGGGGGCTGGTGGGGGGAGTCTCTCAAATTTGGCAATGTCAGTTTCCATATGGAAAGAATTACTGGCACTGGGCCGAGATGGAGGGCGTGGGGAGGAGGTGGTGGGCAAGGCTGGTGATGATTCCAATGAGCTGAACCATTTTGCACTATCAAGCATTCAGCACCAAATGCTGTCAGAGCTGGAGTCCCTTCACGTGCTTGAAGGAAGACTCCGGGAAAAGCTTATTTCATCCTTTAGAGGTAGTTTCACACATTTGGGGTTTTTGTGGTTGTTCTTGCTCTGGCTCTTGTTACGTATGTAAGGGCTTTTTTTGACCTCTTCCCAAATCTGAGAGTAATTAGTCTTTTGTATTAGAGCTCTGGTATTTGGCAAACGCATCATCATTAATAGTTTGAGTCTGAGCTACCTGCAGGATTTCAGCTCTCACACATGTGGGAAAATTCTGACCCAACATCTGTCTTCCAGTAAGATCCTGTTCTGACAAAATTTGGTAAGTACATTTGCGTTGCCCCCAGGTGTTGGAAGGTCAAGCGGCAGATCCAAGGTCACGCAGAAAACGAGGCTCCCTTTTAATTACCTGGATTCTTCCTGGATGCTTTCAAAAGTAAATGGTGTTCCAGGAAACCAGAGAAGAATGAAGTCACTGCAAGAATACCCAAGTTTCATGGGTTTGGTTGGTTGGAAGAGATTTCTAAATAAAGCATCATCCCTACAGTCTGCTTCTGAGTTTAGATACAACTTTTCAGATTCTCTCTGAAATTCTGTAAAATTGTGCAGCTCACCGAAATCATCCCTAGCCCCTTCCCCAGTTCACCGCAATTGCCAGATCTATTTACAAAAAGCTGATGGTATCGAAATCCTCGATATTCAACACGTGGTCTAAGGACAAGCAGGAGCAGAAGCTCCTGGGAGGTTGTCAGAAGTGCAAAATCTTTCTCCCCTACCTCTGACAACCATAAACTTCATTTTAACAAGTTTCCCAGGTGATCTGTATGCACCGATCAAACCAGTGGGACAACAAACTATAGGTGTGCAAACCAAATCTGGTACCGCCCATTTCTGTAAATAAAGTTTTACTGAGACACAGCCAGGGCCATCAATTTGTCTATGCTTACTCTCACACTATAACGGCAGAATTGAGAAGCTGCAGATATGTACTCCCTGGTGCTTTACAGAAAATGCTTACTGACCCTTGATCCAAACCTTGTTGTTGGGGGGAAAAGGCAAAGATGCCAGACCCCTAGACCTCTGGAAAGCACAGCAGGAAGGCACCATAACAATAAAGGAGGCAGTCTTTTTTTTTTTGATAAGAGATCTGCTTGGCCCATGAAGCAATGAAAATCATGAGGGAAATTTCTAGACCTCTTTCAAGTTATCTTCCCCAATGTCCATCACCATTTTTTGCCCCCGTGAATGGCCAAAGAAATGCAGTGTCTGTCCTTATGAAATTGACAGGCAGAGAAGATGTAGTTAGTGTGAACCTAACACGGCACCACCTGTATAATTCATGAATGCATTAGAAGGACACAATTTTTAAATACAGGGTTCGGTTTATTTAAGGTATACGTGATAGGGTTAAAGAGAAACCCCTAGAGAAGTAGCAGGTGGGAAGCTTTTAACGGAAGCCGCCACTGCTGCTTTGGAAGGTCTGATGGACAGACCCCGTCTCTCCACATCTTCCCTCTTTTCCTCCCCCTGCCTTTGCCCAACACCTGATTTTAAAGTCCACTCCCTGCACTGCCGGGATTGCAAGACCTCTGATGAGATGCCACCTACGGTTCTGGCAGAAGTGAGAAGACTTTCAAAAGGAGCCCCAGCTCCAGGGCCTGCCCCACGTCACTCTCAGAGAAGAAACCTGGCCAACGCTGAACATACAGGGTCCTGCTTAGAAGAGCAGCAGCTGAGGGGCGCCTGGGTGGCTCAGTCGGTTAAGCGTCTGTCTGCCTTCGGCTCAGGTCACGATCTTAGGGTCCTAGGATCGAGCCCCATGTTAGGCTCCCTGCTAAGTCGGGGAGTCTGCTTCTCCCTCTCCCTCTCCCTCTGCCTCTCCCCCGGCTCCTGCTCACTCTCTCTGTCTCTCAAATAAATAAAATCTTTAAAAGAGAAGAGCAGCAGCTGAGGGACTAAAGGGGGCAAGTCCTAAGGAAGAGATCCTGGTGACACTGGGGCTGAGACACTTGCATACCCACAGGCATGGTGCCTTCCAGGCACCTCACCACCCAACATCACAGCCCACGCTTAGCCCGTGGAGCCTGCTGCTACCCCACAGGGCTTGGTGTCTTTGCTTATACACTAATGATCTGCCAGGAGGTTAGCCTTTAGCAAACTAGGGATGAGCCATCCTAACGTCCTAATGTACAGTTTTGGTTATTCTCAAGTAATCACCTGCCTTAGAAAAATCATGAGTACTAAAAAAATTTTTTAATTTAAAAATCTAAAACTTTTAGAGTAGAAGACTCACAGAACTCACACCACAACTTGGATGAGCAGCAAAAGCACTTGGTGGTAATCCGTAAGTAATCACACCTCCCTCCCATACACGCTCTCTCCTCTCACCCCCACTGAATGGGCAAGAAAAAAAGAGTCCAATCCAGAGCAAAGCAGAGTCCTATCTACTAATCTATGCCAGTGGTTCCCAAGGCATGGTTCCCAGCACCCCCTGGGAGCATGTGGCAAATGCAGAGTCTCAGGCCCCACCCCAGACCTGCTGAATCAGAAACCCCAAGGGTGGGGCCCTGCAGTCTGTGTTTCACAAGGCCTCCAGATGATTCTGATGCATACTCAAGTTTGAGAATCACTGACGAGAAAATCCCTTCAAGTAAGCAAAGGCACATTCTACTAGAGAGCATGTTCCTCCCTTTGATTTTCTCTCCCCTCAGTGTGCCTGTGTGTGTGTGTGTGTGTGTGTGTAGAAAAAGTGTGGAGGCTCTGGGGATCTTATATCAGCAAATGAAGGGCCAGATCCATGGGTGTCTGTCCTCTGCCCTCCAATGTCCCGAATGGCATCTCTCATCCACCTGGTGTTGCTTTCTCAGCAGACATTGGAAGCTCAAATGTTACTCAGAGCATCAGCTGGCAAACTTTGTCAGCAAAGGGTCAGAGAGTAAGCATTCTCAGCTTTGACAGCCATAGAGCCTTGGTCACAACAACTCAGTTTTGCTGTGTACAAGGAGCCACATACAGTATGTGAATGGATGAGCGTGGCTGTGTTCCAACAAAACTCTATCTGTAAAAACAGGTAATGGACCCGTGTGGCTCACACGCTGTAGTTTGCTGAACCCTGAGTTACAGTAACATGAGCTGCCGTAACAAATAAGCCCACATGTCTCCATAGCTTCTTGGAAGTTTACTCTCGTTCCTATAACAATCCAATGCAGTCCAGTATTCCTAGTTGTCAGAAGAGTTTCCTCCAAGGATGATCTGGACACCCAGGATCCGTCCTCCTTGTCCTACTCTCCCTGACCTCTTCCCAAAGGGACACTTGTATCCCATCCACAGGGATTAGTCACTACACCCCACCTCAAGGCAAATTAGTCTGAAGACGGACACCCACTTCCCAGCAACATCGCCAAACTCTGGAAGGGGAAGCACGGATTTTGGTGACTAGTCAGTCACTCCTTTCACAAAGGGTGAAACAGGGTGGTGGCTGGAGGAAGATAAGATGTTAAGGAAGAGCTTTTATAAGATGAATTTGATGTGCATGTTTCTATAGGTGAAAGCGACCAATTTACAAGGACAGATGAGTAAGCATAGAACCGGAGAGGAAAAAGCACCACTTAAATACGTATCAGTCTTTTCCATCATTTATCAACATGTACATAATTTTTTTTCTCTCTCAGGTGGACTGGTCACTGGAAGACACTGTGGCCTGAGGGAAGGAACGTAAAGTCCCAAACTGAGAGGAGGGGAGGCTGCAGAGCACTAAGATGGACCCCTTGGCCTCCATCTCTGCCTGAAGTAAAACCTGCGCCAGATATTGGCGTCAACGTACTAATCAGCTTCATAGGAAGCTGGATTCAGAGTCTGTAGAGAAGTGAGATAGTCTTCATGGCCTGTAAACAGACACTCCTTTGCAGACCTTCACATTTGGAATCTTGGTACAGTTCTCTGTACCAAAGGCCCTTGCCAAATGAGACTCTGGATGCATGACAAGTTGTATTTTGAAAGAAATCATATTTGAATTGCACAAGTTTGAATATACCAGTAATAAGCCAAAGAGCCTGTCTCTTGGAGAGGTGGAGAGACAGAAGGGTCAGGAAGGGAGATCGTAAAATAAACAAATCACCGCTATGAAAATTTATATGGCTCACCCCACCTCTTAAATGAGAGTTCAAAATAGAAATGCTTACTCCTTAACATTGGTTATTATAACAAGACGTGTCTAATTCGTGAGCTTGCTGGATACCATTATCCAGCCATGCTGTGTACTTTTCCATGATAGATTTGAAATGTCCACGGATTCATTTGTTGCCTCCTCCTACACACCAGATACGTGAGAGAAAATCTCATTTAGATGATGTTTTGTCTAGAGCAGCTTCATAATAAGGCAGATGCAGGGTGCCTGGGTGGCTCAGATGGTTAAGCGTCTGCCTTCGGCTCAGGTCATGATCCTGGGGTCCTGGGATCGAGTCCCACATCGGGCTCTCTGCTCCTCGGGAGCCTGCTTCTCCCTCTGCCTCTCTCTCTCTCTCTCTCTATCTCTCATGAATAAATAAATAAAATCTTTAAAAAAAAAAAAAATAAGGCAGATGCAAAGGACGTCGTTTCAAACACTCACATCCAAAAGCACAGAGTTCATTACCTGAAACTGGGGAAACAAGACAGAGATGGATCCCATTTGTGTTCATGCAGGCCACAAGCACAAAGTTCTGCCTGCTTAGCCAGCGCACCCCGGGCAAAGCTCCTCCCCACCAGCACTGCCCCGGATACCACCAGGAGCAGGGAGGGTGACCAGGCAGGGGCTGTGGAAGGAGCCTGACCACCTTGCAGAGTGCCGTCCTCACACAGGCCAGCCTGGGCAGCTGGAGACGACAAGCACAATGACCATGCAGCTGCAGTGTCCACACAGTGTAGGAAGTCCCAGCCGGAGCAGAGAAACTAAAACACGGGATCCTTTGCAGGAGACAGTACCCGACATTCCCAGGGGGCAAAAAAAAACCAACCAACCAACCAACACGAACAAAAACTTTAGTTCTATACGTCATTCTCCCTGCACTTTTTGTTTCTCAGCTTTTCATTAAAAGTGCCCTCTTTTGGGGCGCCTGGGTGGCTCAGTTGGTTAAGCAACTGCCTTCGGCTCAGGCCATGATCCTGGAGTCCCGGGATCGAGTCCCGCATCAGGCTCCCTGCTCAGCTCCTCCCTCTGACCCTCCTCCCTCTCCCATTCTCTCTCTCAAATAAATAAATAAAATCTTTAAAAAAAAAAGTGCCCTCTTTTGCAGAAAAATAGTGACAAATATTCGGTATACTTTAGAACAGTGTTTAAAAGAGAAAAGAGGGCCCAAATGGATTTTGGCTTTTGTAAAATCTGACTTTTCTCTAAAGTAACTCACTGCAATTTGGACAGGGCAGATTTTTTGTAGTCTTTGACTGTAAAGCATATTCCCATTTTGCTGACAGTGGACTTACATGAATATTTTCAAGTTTATAAAGGTTATATGTACATAAGAAAGTAGAGGGGCACCCGGCTGGCTCAGTCGGTGGAGTATGCAACTCTTAAACTCAGGGTTGTGAGTTCAAGCCCCACGTTCGGTGTGCGGATTACTTAAAATTTTAAAAAAAGGAAGGGAAGGGGTGCCTGGGTGGCTCAGTTGGTTAAGCGACTGCCTTCGGCTCAGGTCATGATCCCGGAGTCCTGGGATCGAGTCCCGCATCGGGCTCCCTGCTCAGCGGGGAGCCTGCTTCTCCCTCTGACCCTCTCCCCTCTCACACGGTTTCTCTCTCTCTCTCTCTCTCAAATAAATAAATAAATAAAATCTTCAAAAAAACCCACAAAACTCTCTTAAAAAAAAAAAAAAAAGGAAGGGAAGGAAGAAAGGGAGGGAGGGAGGGGAGTACATTCTTAAATACTATCAAAAATTGATTCCTGGAGTACCTACCTGGCTGGCTCCATTGGTAGAGCATGTAATGCCTGATCTCAGGGTTGTGAGCTCAAGACCCACACTGGGCGTAGAACTTACTTTAAAAAAAAAAAAAAATTTATTCCTTTTTAAATAGAATTAAGGAATCTTCCTGCCTCGTCAATTTTTTCAAGGTGCTTCCTAATTTTGCTCATCCTTCCATGGCTATAAAATTTGAAGGCAACAAAAACTAATTCTAGAAGAAAACTATAGGTGAAATTTAAAGCAAGTAACATGAAAAAACTTCATATTCATTAGCACAGAGATGGACAAAAAATAAATAACATGGGGGGGAACCACAAATCAGGGAGAATGCTCAGTTCTCTGACAAAGGAATCACATTCTTGATAATACTCATCAACAATGCCACCATATTATTCTTCATTTTAAAACTATGCACACAGCTCCACTGCCATTGCATTAGTTTCCCAGGACTGCTGTAACAAAGGAGCACAAACTAGATGGCCAAAAAAAACCCCAGAAATTTACTCTTTCCCATTTCCGGAGGTCAGAAGTCCAAGATCAAGGTGTTGGCAAGGTCAGTTCCTGCCACCTAGTCTCAGCCTCGTGCATAAGGCTCTCCCACAAACGCCTGCTTTGGTTCTGCTGTCCCACCCCACCCCTTTTTACCCCAAATCCCCCTTTGCATTTCCACCGCACTGAGCCTTTGTCCAAGCTACTCCTCGACTTGAAATTCTTGACTCTTCTTCACCTACTAAAATTCTTCAAGGGTCAGTTCAAAGACCTGTCCTCTGAGAAGACCTTTCCCACCCAACGCCCAGGATTCTGTCCTTTTCAGCTCTCTGCTCTCTTGACCTCCCGTGCAGCACTGGGATGACTTGGGTTATGGTTACCATCGGTCTTCCTGACCACTACAGAGGTTCCCTCAGGCCACAGCTCTGTAACTCCATAAAGCTGAGCTCGCAGCGAGCACTCAAGAAAATACCTACTGGCTAACTGAATGAAGCAACAGATGAATGTTGCTATAAAGAGTCTAATGTGGTTACTAAGCTCACTCAAATCATGACACTTTCTAAGAAAAATATTCATGATTTTTTTTTCCCCTCAGTTCTTGGTCTTTGCACTGAGGGAGGATTCAGCAGGACAAATCAACAGATTAATAAAAATAGCCAATTGATATCCAAATGGAAAGGGACCACACCCCTTACAACGACTATGGATCTAAAACTACGCATTTTTAGGACAGCTGTATTCTGGAGTATGTGTTATCAACAGGTGTTTCCATGACAATACAAGTTCACGTGACAACAACCAGCGCATAGCTGGAGGAAAAATGTCAAAACATGACAGGTTACACCTAGAATTCCTTTGATACTAAAGAGGTTTTATCAAGTTCTTGGAATTTATAAATATCACCAATCTTTGAAATGCTGGATGGGGAAGATAGTCATCCTACACTTTTCCTGCTTCTCTCTGCCTGCTGTGCCCTACCTAGTCTTTTTTTTTTTTTTTTTAAGATTTTATTTATTTATTTGACAGAGAGACACAGCGAGAGAGAGAACACAAGCAGGGGCAGAGGGAGAGGGAGAAGCAGGCTTCCCGCGGAGCGGGGAGCCCGATACGGGGCTCGATCCCAGGACCCCGGAATGATGACCTGAGCCGAAGGCAGACGCTTAACGACTGAGCCACCCAGGCGCCCCTGTGCCCTACCTAGTCTTGCCTGTCTTGGAAAATCTGCAATGTTTCAAACTGCACCTTCTTTCTGATGCCATCCAGCCTGGAGGATCACCTGCCTTGCCCAAAACAATTTTCTGGTGCTTAAAAGCTACTCCCCTAATTCACTGCTTCTAATTTTCAGATGTCTTGTTCCTGTACTTCAGTTGCAAATGCCTCAACTTGATTGCAAGCTCCTTGAAGACAGAGACTACCTCATGGGTCTTCATATCTCTGTAGAACTTCTCAGGCATCTGTATCTCTCCATACTCTGAAATGTTTCCAACTTCAGCTAAAAGTAAAAAGTACAAGCCTGAAGTTTTCAACGCCGTTAAGATCTCTCTCCGCACCCCACAGGCTTAAAGGACTGCTGAGCAAGTGAGACTGTAAATCTGAGACAGCAGAGCCATTTCTCCACTGCCTAACAGAGCTAGCTAGTCCAGGTCAACAGCACTGAAGACAAAAGAACAGCACGACAGACACCATTAAACGCGCAGGCTGAAATTTGCCACTAAAGCAAAGAAAAGCTTTCCAATGACAAAGTTACTTTAAAATCCTGTTTTTATTTCTTTTTTTTTTTTTAAAGATTTTATTTATTTATTTGACAGAGACAGAGACAGCGAGAGCAGAAACACAAGCAGGGGGAGTGGGAGAGGGAGAAGCAGGCTCCCCGCCGAGCAGGGAGCCCGACGTGGGACTCGATCCCAGGACCCCGGGATCATGACCTGAGCCGAAGGCAGTCGCTCAACCGACTGAGCCACCCAGGCGCCCTGTTTTTATTTCTGACATATAATTATTACTATATAAGCTGGGCTGAGCGAATTTATACTTTTTTTGAAATATAGTCAAGAAAAATTACAACTGTAATATTAAGCGTAAATATCTGGAAGGATTAGGGGTGCCAAGCATTCTTCTCTAGTACAATATACTGAAAAATTGGTTGTAATGGTACTGCACTCAAATGTGAAGACTACATTTATTATTCATTTGTGTATATATACGTATATATCTGTATCTATGTACCACAAAGTATGTGTGTGTATATATACATGTATGCACGCAAATACATGCTTTGGTTGTTTTGCTTACTTATTTAAGATCAGTTTTATTGTTTGGCTTATTAGAGTTTGGGCAGTGGCTTCACTTCCCACTTTTGTAAAATCCCACCTTTATAAAAGCCGTAAGTCTTTGAGAAATTCCAGCTAGGGCTTTCCATAGTTGAACCTCTTAACTCCCACAGTCTTATGAAGTGTTTTGGGTGGGGTTTTTTGTTTTTTCATTTTTAATATTTGGAGTTGTCTCTGTCCTCACGTTTCTTCTATGGGATGCAGTTCCCCACCACCACCACCACCTTACAGAGTGAGGAGCCAAGCCAGTCAGGGTTTATCCATCCTTGTTGCATGGGTTCATGGCCTTCCAGAAAAGGTGTCCATGTATTGAGTTTGAGCCATAAGATAAATGAAAAATGCTAGTGATGAGTGGTGACAATTTCAGATTTATATCAAGAAGCCCACAGTGTCTTTCGTTGGTATGACAAGGTAAAGTTAAAAAGAACACAAGGAATACCACAAAGCAATGCAAAAAACAGCTATGAATACATTAAAGGTGCAAGAAATGAAGAAGTCCTCTGAAGGAGAAGTACCATGTCTGATGAAGGAGGAGGTTATGTTTAGGCAGGCAACCTTGAAATTAAGAGAACCAACCATGTGCCCTTCCCACATGTAACGTACCTTTGCTAGCATTAACAGGAACTCAAATTATCTCAGATTTTTATTGTAACCATCATTCCTGACTTCAACGCTTTCCATTAAAGAAGTATGGTGAACCCAAGTTATAAAATCAAGAATGCTTCCCTCAATATGCATCTGGCTTTACATGGCTTCCCCAGGTCTCTCTAGACTGGAGACATGCAATACTTAATATGGTACACAAATATCTTTATGTGGCTTTTTCCCCCAGATGCACAGTTAAGCCTTCCCTTTTAGCCAAATCTCACCTGAAGGCTTCTGTGCCATGAGGAGAGAGCCTTTCCCATGCTCTGGATGGTTCAGCAGCCCACCTCCTCTCCAAGGGCCTCCCACCTAGGAAAATGCAGGAGCAATGCAGAAGAGCCAGCTTCTGGTACAGGAGCTCTGTGTCCAAGCTCAGCCTCCTGTTCCACCAGTGTCAAGTTCCCTGGTTCTCCAGCTCATTTGGGCTCCACGTTTCATCTCCCCCGAATCACTCCCTGTGCCATTTGCTGACAAGCCATTTTGGACCAGTCTCAGCACATCCTGGGCAAGAGTCTGGCATCATTGCCTGTCACCACCGCAGCTGAGGGGCATTTACTCTCCTTCCAGCCCAGCCCAACAAGCCCTGCCACATGGGGCCAATTCCAGGACAGATGGGAAGAGACGCTCTGCAGCTGCCCAAGGAGAAATCATCACGGCTTTGAGCCTGGAGTGATCAGCAACCGGCATGCTCATCCTTTCAGACTTCAGCTTCTATACACTCCGATGATCTCTTCTTACAGCAGAAAAGCCCTGTGGTTTGGGGAAAAACAGTACGACAGCAACACATGCACACTTCCCTTTCCAACTAACTTCCAGAAAAGTATGGAAGCCCTCTGGGTCCCAGAAATGATGAATGTGTATTTATGTTCCATTTCAGTAGGTTGACCTTCCATTTGATTCTGACTTCTAATAGCTTTAGGATAATAGGGAGAATTTTCAAACTCTACCCTTAGCAGGAAGGTCGACAGCTCCACTCTGGGGCACAGAGGTGTGTGTCTGAAGTCCGGTGCATCTTCAAAGAGATCCTAGGAAGAAATCACTCTTGATCCCCTGGGACCTGGCACTACACATGGCTGTGTTCGCAGCCCCCTTTGTTCCTAGAAACCCCAGGATTCCTGAATAAACAGCTGACGAGTTTCTCTCACAGTAGATCATTTATCACTTGTAACAATTTAGAATACCCGAAGTCAGCTTTAGAAAATAATTTTGTTTCATTTTTGAATTTGAAAGAGTGGCAAACCTTTGATGAATCTCCTCAAATCACTAACTTCAAAATCACCTTGTCTCTTTCAGAAAGAATCACTCCCTTAACTATACAAACAAACACGCAGGGTTTACACAGATGTTAAAAGCAGCACTATTCAGAATAGCCAAAATGTGGGAAAAACCCAAATGTCTAGTGAAGGATGAGTGGATACACAAATTGCAATGTATATATACAATAGAATATTATCTAGCCATAGGAACCAACAAAATATTGATACAGTGTGGATGAAAACCCTGATGCTCAGGGAGAGATGCTCAGTGAGAGAAGCCAGACACATAAGGATAAATATTGTGGGGTTCCATTTACATGAAAGACCCAGAAGACGCAAATCCACAGAGACAGAAAGTAGACTGGTAGTTGCCAGGGCTGAGGGGAGGGGGAAACACAGAATCATAGCATTTAATTTTGGAGTGATGAAAATGTTTTGGAACTCCATAAAGGTTGCACAACCTTTCGAATATACTAAATACCACTGAACTGTTCACTTTAAAATGATTAGTTTTATTTTATGTAAATTTCACCCCCAATTTTTTTAAATACGTGATTTAAAAGGTATGAAATAGATTTTGTTACATTATCTTTGTTCTAAGAGAATTTATGGGGGTTTTTTATTTTTTAAAGATTTTATTTATTTATTTGACAGAGAGAGAGACAGCAAGAGAGGGAACACAAGCAGGGGGAGTGGGAGAGGGAGAAGCAGGCTTCCCGCCGAGCAGGGAGCCCGACACGGGGCTCGATCCCAGGACCCTGGGATCATGACCTGAGCCGAAGGCAGACACTTAACGACTGAGCGCCCCTATGTTTTCTTTTTTGGGAGAAACTGTTCTACACAACCTTATGCTGTGTCACCTTTTTAAATGCCTCTCAGAGGATTCTAAAAATAAGTGGTTCTAAGGGGGGAAAAGATCCCTACTCTATGGATCTAACACCCAAAAGGCAAAAACAGTTGCAGTTTACCCAAAATCAAATAAAGGAAACAGAGATTAAGGTGCACACGTGGGGGCTGCCTGGGTGGTTCAGTCAGTTAAGTGTCTGCCATCGGCTCAGGTCATGATCCTGGGGTTCTGGGATCGATCCTGGGGTTCTGGGATCGAGCCCAGCATTGGGCTCCCTGCTCAGCAGGGAGTCTGCCTCTCCCTCCCCCTTTGCCGCTCCCCCTGCTTGTGCTCTCTCTGTCAAATAAGTAAATAAAATCTTAAAAAAAAAAAAAAAAGATGCATAGGTGGGCTATTATAGGTGGATTAAAGCAGAGGGATTTGAGTTTTGCCAGGTAAAGAAAATTATATGAAACTACAGTCCCAGCTACTGAAAAAACAGTCTGTGGAGACCAGCAGCATCAGCATCACCTGAGAACTTCTTAGAAATGCAGGATCTCAGCCCCACCCAGAACTATAGGATCAAAATCTGCCTTTTAGCACAATCCCCTGCAGCCCCATTATCCAGAAGCAGTCCACAGCCCCTCTCCATGATGTTGTATTATTTTTTGTTTTCATTTTAATTCCAGTGTAGTAAACATACAGTGTTCTATTAGTTTCAGGTGTCCAATATAGTGATTCAACACTTCCATACAACACCTGGTGCTCGGCACGACACGTGCCCTCCTTCATCCCCATCACCTTTTTCACCCATCCCCACACCCACCTCCCCTCTGGTAACCATCAGTGTGTTCTCTGTAATTAAGTCTGTTTCTTGGTTGTCTCTTTCTCTCTTCTTTTTCCTCCTCTGTTTGTTTGTTTCTTAAATTCCACATGTAAGTGAAATAATATGGTATTTTTCTTTCTCTGACTGACTTATTTAGCTTAGCATTATACCCTTGAGATCCACCCACGTTGTTACAAGTGGCAAGATTTCATTGTTTTTTGATAGCCAAATCATGGAAGCAGCCCAAGTGTCCACTGACTGATGAATGAATAAAGAAGATGTAGTATAGATATACAATGGAATATTATTCAGAAGTTGTGTTATTTTTGCATTCAACAAAAAGGCCTCTATGTCCTCCAAAAGGCGGCTTCACAAACCTGGCAGCACCCGGCTCCTCCCCTCCCTCCAAGCCACCTAAGACTGTTCTATGCTGCACCTCACCCCCCTCACCAGACCCTACAAGGGGCAAGATTCTGTCAAGCAGAGCTACACAACCTAGGGACCTGCACAGAATTTCCTAATCTAATCTTTACCAACCAACCAAGATTTTCTTCTCCCTAAAAGCACTTCTTTTTCCTCTGTCTTCCCCCACTGATGAACAGACCAGTTAGTTCTACTTCCATCTCTTACAATTCTCACAGGCAGAGTTAAAAGGATTTCCTGATGGATTGGGGTGGGCTGGAGGGAAAGACAGAAGGCTTCAGGGCCCTCGCTACTAGAAGGATGGCATTTCCATGATGACATGGAAAAAGCAGGAGGAAAGGCAAGTCTGGTACAGAACACCCAGTACACGAAGCAATGCTAGAATTAGGTATGTGTGCTACCCTATAAGAGTTTCCACTCATGGAAACTGCCCCTGTGCCCTTTCTCGCAGCAGACTCTGTGTATTCTGGATCAAATGGATCACAGTCACTACTATGCATACATGCGCAAACCCATAAATGTGGGAGTGTGCAACTGGATTATTGCATTAGAAGACCCTTGGGGCTGCTTTTGGTGGCAGGGACTCTGTGCTAGGCATCAGGTGCATACAGTAAGACAAATGCTTAGCCCTCTACAATCACATGATCTGACACTCAAGAAGATTACCCATAATCTAGTGTTTCCTTATATCAGGAAGTAAATCAACTGACATCTAGAAAAACAAAGTGCTACATCTTGAGAAAAAACAAAACTCAGTTCCTGCTTCAGTAGAATAGATGCAATAATCATGTGTATGTGTGTATGTACACATATATTATGAAATTATATATGTGTGTACATATATATACATTAATATATACCTATATTATGAAATTATACTACATATAATAATTATGTAACGTAATCATACATTTATATACAAATTATATATAATATTTAAATATAATCATTACATTTTTTTTTTAAGATTTTATTTATTTATTTGAGATAGAGAGAATGAGAGACAGAGAGCATGAGAGGGAGGAGGGTCAGAGGGAGAAGCAGACTCCCCGCCGAGCAGGGAGCCCGATGTGGGACTCGATCCCGGGACTCCAGGATCATGACCTGAGCCGAAGGCAGTCGCTTAACCAACTGAGCCACCCAGGCGCCCTATAATCATTACATTTATTAAAATTTTATAATTATAAAAATAATATAACTATTATATTGCATATAACAGTCATAGAATTTTATTTTTTTTTTAAAGATTTTATTTATTTATTTGACAGAGAGAGACACAGCGAGAGGGGGAACACAAGCAGGGGGAGTGGAAGAGGGAGAAGCAGGCTTCCCACGGAGCAGGGAGCCCGATGCGGGACTCAATCCCAGGACCCCGGGATCATGACCTGAGCCAAAGGCAGACACTTAACGACCGAGCCACCCAGGCACCCCAAGTCATAGAATTTTATTAATATTAATTTTAATATAAAAGTATGTTAATGATCATCCACATTTACACATATTCTATAATACACATTACATATTATAGAATATAATTATACACCTTATGTAGTATAAATTATGTCTATATTTTGTGTAACAGTCATTACGTTTCATAATTATATATAATATATATTATAAAATATATACACTCCCTTTGTGGTCATTAATATATTTTACTAGTATATACAATAGCCTTAAAAATTACCAAACCAGGGGCACCAGGGTGGCTCAGTCGTTAAGCGTCTGCCTTCGGCTCAGGTCATGATCCCAGGGTCCTGGGATCGAGCCCTGAGTCTGGCTCCCTGCTCAGCAGGGAGCCTGCTTCTCCCTCTCCCTCTCCTCCTGCTTGTGTTCCCTCTCTCGCTGTCTCTCTCTCTCTCAAATAAATAAATAAAATCTTTAAAAAAAAATTACCAAGGGGCGCCTGGGTGGCTCAGTTGTTGGGCGTCTGCCTTCATCTCAGGTCATGATCTCAGGGTCCTGGGATCGAGCCCCGCATCAGGCTCCCTGCTCCGCAGGAAGCCTGCTTCTCCCTCTCCCACTCCCCCCTGCTTGTGTTCCCTCTCTTGCTGTGTCTCTCTCTCTCTCTCTCTCTAATAAATAAATAAATAAAATCTTTAAAAAAAAATTACCAAGGGGCGCCTGGGTGGCTCAGTTGGCTAAGCGTCTGCCTTCGGCTCAGGTCATGGTCCCAGGGTCCTGGGATCGAGCCCCACATCGGGCTCCCTGCTCCGCGGCAAGCCTGCTTCTCCCTCTCCCACTCTCCTGCTTGTGTTCCCTTTCTCGCTGTGCCTCTCTCTGTCAAATAAATAAATAAAATCTTTAAAATAAATAAATAAAAATAAAAGAAATTACCAAATCACAACAGGTATATAGGTCCCAAATTAATTCGTGACCCATCATAGGCAGTCTGCCCTCTTAAGCCCCAGGCCACCACGGCACTATCGTCAGTGGACGTTATGACCTCATTCTTGAACTGGCTCGCATTCCTCAACTGCCCCCATCATTCCCTTTAGCTCAGAGAAACATGTACCCATCATGCACTTTTACATCCTTTAAATGTACTTTTTGTGCTATTAGTCATGTACTAACTTCAAAGTTTAAAAAGATGCAAGGAAAACTGGATGGAGAATTCATCTGTGCACCATGAATGGCTCTCAAAGACAGAACCCAGTGTAGAAGAGAGACGATCAACTAGCAGATAAGGACTGGGGCACACACCACTAGATGTGCTGGCGACCATGAGGTCTGGAGTGAGGGCATGATTTTGGATGACCAGACACATACAAGACCAAGCGTGAGGGAATGGTCCCTAAAACAGGAATGGCTTCTCCACAGGGACCATTTTGTCAAGGATATCCTATCTTCGCAAGCTGAACATGTGTTCGTCAGGGTCGGATAACTGTTGTCCCAAACAGTCCCTCTGGTTCCTCACAATAAAAATCCCTCTGTTGCTCACACCACATTCCAACGTCCGAGTTTGTGCTCTGAAAGCATTGCTGTGCACCCCTCCCTCTTCTGTCTTGTGACTCGTCCAAATTCTGGGCCTACAGAGAACTCGCTGTGCAGATACACCACGGGAAAAAGAGAGAGGGCATGGAGCACTGCCCATGAGGCTGTTTGGGGCTAGGACAGGAGGTGACGTATGTCACTTCAGCCCCATTGCACTGAGCAGAACCCGGGCACATGGCCACCCCACATGCCCGGGGAAACTAGGAAATGTGGCCTAGCTGAGTGCTTAGGAGGAAACAGGTACAGTGAGCCTCTGCCGCAGACTACAAGCTAGGGACCACAAACACGGGTAGACCATGTACAAAACAGTCATGGAGTAAAGGCCTTTTAAGAAATGGTTTGACCCGGGGGCGCCTGGGTGGCTCAGTTGGTTAAGCGACTGCCTTCGGCTCAGGTCATGATCCTGGAGTCCCGGGATCGAGTCCCGCATCGGGCTCCCTGCTCGGCGGGGAGTCTGCTTCTCCCTCTGATCCTCTCCCTCTCATGCTGTCTCCCATTCTCTCTCTCAGATAAATAAATAAAAAATCTTTAAAAAAAAAAAAAGAAAGAAAGAAATGGTTTGACCCGGTTAAGGAATGTCTTCAGAACTACCACCATCCTCTTAACCCTGGGCTTAACTTACAAACAACAACAATAATAATTAGGTTGGGGGGATAAACTAAAACCAGCAAAACACACGCTAGGAAATATATGATGAATTGGAGTTAACTACTCTATAGATGTAGTGTTAGCTGCCAATCCCATCAATGACAAAAAGGGAAAACTTTAGCTCCAAGTGCCTAGGCAAGCATGCCTGATTTGATCTCGATTCAGACCCGCTTTGTCTTTTAATATCCTGCTTCTCCCAGCATTGTCCTTATTGCCAGGGGTTGGCAAACTACAGCCCACAGTAACATCCTGTTAACTACCTGTTTTCATATGGTCCAAAAGCTAAAAATGGCTTTTACATTTTCAAATGGCTGAACAAAATCACAAGAACCACAAAACATCAAGGCCCATTAAAATTGAAGGAAACTGAAATTTCACTGTCCGTACATGAAGTTTTAGAGGAACACAGCCTCATTCATCCGTTTAGATGTTGTCTGTAGCTGCTTTTGTAAGACAAGAGCAGAGCTGAAACCTCTCAACAGACTGTATGGCTCACAAAGCTGAAAATATTTACTATCTGGCCCTTCCCGGTAAAAGTTTTCCAACCCCTGGTTGAAGCCAAGCCGGCTACTCTCCGCTGTCAAAAACGGTCGTCAAACACACAATGTTTTCACTTCGCAGGATGCAGTATGTTCCGCGTTCAAGCTTTTCAGTGTTTCTGCTGAAACCAAGTACCAGGCTGGCAATTCCTCATCGACTTCCCTTGCTCTTGCTGTTCTTATTCATCACCCCAGACTCCACAGGAAGCTCAGGATATGGAGCAGCTTCAGCGCTCAGAAAGGACAGGAAGCCCCCTCTGCTTTTCTATGCATGAACTGGGAAGAGTTTGTTAAACCTCAAAAGTTTTAAGCAGAAAAAGAAATGCTCAGGCTTCTGAATGATCTGGAAGATGTCCCACCATTTCTCCCAAGCTCTGTCCTCCATGACTATTTTCTACATCTCATTTATAAACACCACTGCTCCCAGCTATAGCAGCTGGGATTCAAAACGACTTCCTTTGCCGGTAATTTATCAACTCCCTATTTTATACACACCCTACATCAGCTTCCTAGGGCTGCCATAACAAAGTGAAAGCCAGCATTACTCAAGTCTGTCTGAATTCAAAGCCCAAAATAATTCCCACTAGCCCATCTTTCCAGCACTTTTTCTACCCTAGGATAAAAGGTCATGAATCCATTTATTCCCTCGTCCTTCCCCACCACTATACAGAGATCTACTGGTTCTATCCTACATTTTCTGATCTAGGGGTCCTTTCCCCCCACCCAAATAAAGTGTCTACTTTCCCCTTCAATGTTCATCACATCCAGATTCTAATTCCTAAACTCAACTTTGTTTCTCATTTACTCTTATTTATAGTTGACATAACTTGATTGAGCAATACTGCAACTAATAAAATCTATTAATACACATTTGCATCTGCTAAAGTTTCATAATTTATCATATTTTTTTCTTACTGGGTTGAACCCACAGCCTGCCCAGCAGACTCCTCCAAGCTGCCCCAATTCCTGGGCTTGCTTCGACAGCAGCACCATTATTGCCCCTTGCAGGCCCGCTACAACTTCCCCAGGCTGCTTGGCAACTCAACTTCCTATATCAAATTAGTTATACAGGGGCGCCTGGGCGGTTCAGTCGTTGAGCGTCTGCCTTCGGCTCAGGTCATGATCCCAGGGCCCTGGGATCGAGCCCCGCATCGGGCTCCCTGCTTGGCCGGAGGCCTGCTTCTCCCTCTCCCACTCCCCCTGCTTGCCTGCTTGTGTTGCCTCTCTCGCTGGGTCTCTCTGTCAAATAAATAAATACGATCTTTAAAAAAAAAAAAAATTAGTTATATAACCCTGCTTTACGCAACTTTTATTGTTCTTGGTAAGTGACTATAATTGGATGAAGCCACATATTTTTCAAGAATATTAGGTCATTTTTGCTCCTCCAGCCATAATTTACAAGGGGCCTACCAAAAACTAATCTCTCAGTTTTGCAAGTTTCCACAACACCTACATCAATGGTCGATTACTTGATATGACCAGTAAATAAAATCCTCAAAGCCTCAAGGTATTTCCACCCCAAAATTTATTATCATTAAGTAAGTACACTACCTATCGCACCTCACCCCCTGCAAAGTCATGAGCCAACTCCTACTAAGTAAAGTTACAAATTCTATTATAAAGTGATTACTCCTTTAGGGAAGGAAGAGAAAAAAAGTCAACATTAGCTGCTAAAATTCAGAAACTGGAAGTAATGCAAATAGCTACCAAATGGTCGTCAGGTAAAAACAAAGACCAAACATTTTGTAATTTAGCCAAGATCCTAATCCAAGTTAACTCATAACAATGAATTAATGGCACAGATGGTTGTCATGGTGACCTCATTTTGGCTTTACAGAACCTAGATGTCAGATGACACCAATGAGACGTGACATTGGAAGACTGTTGAAATAATGAACAGTGGGCATAGGTTAGATTCCTGGCATCTCCGACCTTCTTAAATTTAAACTATCTTTTAAATCCATCTGAAAATATTCAAGACAGCACTTAGGCATCTTGATTTATGCTAGCAAGTTGATTGTCTTTCCCTTCTCTTAGCAAAGCTAAGCACATTTGAATATACCGAACGGTTTAACCACCTCAACAGATTTCTGATCAAAACAAGTGTGAAATAATTTTCCCAGCTTTGTACAGCAAACTTCTTTATGCAAGGAAATCAACAATACGGAGGGGAGATAATGCAATTCAAAGGGCGTGAAGACAGGGCTTACAG
Source organism: Mirounga leonina (assembly GCF_011800145.1). Classification (NCBI taxonomy): domain Eukaryota; kingdom Metazoa; phylum Chordata; class Mammalia; order Carnivora; family Phocidae; genus Mirounga; species Mirounga leonina. The sequence goes on from NW_023270649.1 coordinate 6,173,248, forward strand.
AAGAGGCCACTTGCTAATATTATCATGTGAAATTGTTTCTTTTGTTTTCTTAAGTCTCAGCTGGGAGGCAGCATCAACTGAAACAATGTTCTCCCAGTGTAGCACGATATTTAAGATGCTTTGGAGAATGAAATTATTTTCTAATCATGAAATCCACTAGACGGTGGAACAGCCTAAGAGAACTCACAGGATGCCTGCAGGTTTGGGTCATTTTGAAGTTAACACACTGGGGAGTATGGGGTGCCCTGCATTAACTCACCTGAGGCCACTGCTGGAACTAAAGCAAGTGAACAGTCCTGGGATGAGAGAGAGGACCCAGGAGTCCTACTTCCTGGCCTCCTGGTTTAGCAGCTAATGCAGATAGAACTGCTGAGGAGCCTGCCAAATCGGGGAGGTGACACATGCTGGGGAAGAGTAAGGAAAGTCTGGAGATGATAGCAGAATTAAAAATCTTCACTTGCAAAAATCTTCTAAGCCTGGACTCTCAAAAGAAAGGTGCTGATCATGAATAATTATAATCCTGACTTTACCCTGCAGTAAACGCGGAGAGGTGAAGCATTGATAATCAAATGAATGGGCCATCTAGATACTCTACTGCATGTCCTCCCCTCAAGGGTGAGTACCTATGTTTTTCCTCTTGCTCAACTCTATGGTCCCAGGCTGGGATCATAGCATGGGAGGAAAGAAAGAGGCCTCAGGGTCTGCAAAGGGTGTAGAGTTCGCCTTAGAGCCACAGATCCCAACTTCAGCCCAAAAGGAATCGGCCAGCAAGGCCTGGAGGGCTCTTCAAACACAGAGGGCAGCACCACCTGATTCAATGTACCTTTCTAACAACCTCCCCTCCCCTTCCCATCTTTCCAGAACCAGCATTTAATCAAATCAGCCACGGGGAAGGTCTGTGATTCTGATTATGAGCTCACCCTTAGATGCTACCTTTCGATTCACAGTCTCTGGTGTTTTGTTTCTACACATTCTCTTTAAAACCTGTCTGATTACCACACATTTGAGATTGAGATGGGAGGGAAGCTGCCTAGGTAAGAATCTCAGCTTCCTGGTTACTGTGTGGCCTGGGGGACGTCTCTTAACTTCTCCGAGGTTCAGTGAATGGAGAGAACCTTAGTAAGGACATCAAGGCAGGGCAAAGAATGAAATGGAGAGAAGCTCAATAAGGACATCATGGGGGCTAAGAATGAATGTTAAGGTACAAGCAGAGCACTGACAGTACCTGGTGTACAAAGCATCCAAGAAATGTGGAGGCTTGGGTGCCTGGGTGGCTCAGTCGGTTAAGCGACTGCCTTCGGCTCAGGTCATGATCCCGGAGTCCCGGGATCGAGTCCCGCATCGGGCTCCCTGTTCGGCGGGAAGCCTGCTTCTCCCTCTGAACCTCCCTCCTCTCATGCTCTCTATCTCTTTCTCTCTCTCTCAAATGAATAAATTAAAAAAACAAATCTTAAAAAAAAAAGAAATGTGGAGGCTTTTATTCTCATCCCACCAGCCTATAATATGACTCATATACCCAGCCAACCCCAATAAATTGACCTCAGGGGACTGTAATTCCTTAAGGCACTCAAATCAGCCTCCGCTGTGTTTCCATGGCTCTATCCCAGCCAGATACATAGTTGGGAGCCTCCTTGGTTCAGATGATACTAAGCAGAAGTAGAGAAAATATTATGCTTTTAGGTTTAGGAAAAAGACTTAGTAAGAAATTGAAAAAAAGTATGGGAATAAATGTAAGAAAAGCTTAAGCAGTAAATGTTATATCTACAGGAAAAACACGGTTATGTACTGAGGAAAATACTACACCACATTTTCACCTGTGTGAGGGATGCCTAGAAGAAACAGGGATTTATAACCATTTGATTATTTTTTAAAGGACGTATGGAGAGAAAGAAGGACAGAGGTAGAAGGAGGGAGGGGAGAGAGAGAGGAAAGGAGAGAGAAACAGAGCGAGGCAAGAAAGGAGAGGGGGAAAAAAGGAAAGGAAGCGAAGGAGAAAGAAAAAATACCTTAAAGCATCAGTTGGTCTTTATTTACAGACCACACAGACCGTGGTGGTGTGGAGCAGTTATGTTTTGTCCAATGTACCATTATGCTGTTGTTCCCACAGTCTGAACAGCAATCGGAGACCTGGGGGCCTGGAGACACACGGGCCCAGAAGCATCTCCATCTAGGAGCTGCTGCCCTTCCCAGGAGCCCTGGACAGGATTCTCCTGCTGCCCTTCCCAGGAGCCTTGGACATCTTCTGTTAGCTGAGCCCTCCTCCCTGGTCTCCAGGCAACAGACTCCTCCCACCTAGAGTAAGGACTCGACTGCTACTCCTATTCTGTGAAGTTAGGTTTAAATAACCTCTCTCTTCCATGATCAGTATGCTCCTCCTGACCCATTAACTGTGAAACTGCAATCTACCATTCGGAGACTCAAAATCCTTTCTGATTACATACAAACACCACAGTGAAAAGCAACAGTGGGAAAAGAAACAAAAGCCAAAGTACAAGAGAGGTTACCACAGGTTATGTATTGTGACTCAACATAAGCACAGAAACATAGACGGACGCACGCACGTGCATACACACCAGCACGTACGTGCATATACATGTGTGCCGCACATCTACGTATACGCATGCAATCACACAAGCAAGCACACACACACACACACACACACAGGCACACTGTTAAATTAAACAAACAAGGAAGCCATTAGACCGAGGTGGCTCAGATGGCCTAGCAGCCTGAGTAAGCAAAACAAAACCTCAGCCTGCAAATACCGCAGAGTTACACAATCAAAACCCAAGGACAACCAATCGCAAACAGCCAGCTAGGCTTGAAGTAGTAGCCTATCAATAATTTCCTTGCTTTGCGCCTACCTTCTCTTTTTAAAAGTCTCTCCCTGAGCGAACTGTCAGTGGCGCTCTCCTAACTATTTCCAGCTTGGCTGCACCTGATTTTGCTCAAATAAACCCTTAAAATTTTTAACATCCCTCAGTTTGTCTTTTAAGCACACATGTGCACACACAGACACACATGCACATGTATATATACGACCTCACATATTAATGTGGTAAGCTCTTCCTCAACAACTAAGAAACTGAATGAGCTGCAGATGTCAAAGGCTTCTTGCAAGGCAGAGGTCGCTTTTTAAAATAATGAGCTGAGGCAACAACACTCTAAAGACTGAGACTTTGAACTCAGTTCTCCAGTATCCTCCAATCACTGGTGGCTGCCCTGCAAGGAGCCCCTGGGGGTGGGGGAGACACCTGTCATGTGTTCTCTCATCCCAGTGACGGCCTGGCCTTCTCAAGTTCTTATGAAGCACAAGGAAGCTTTCCATAACCGGAGAGCGAGTCAGAGAAAAGTGGTGGCCACTGCATCTTCCGTATTTTCCACTAACATGCTGACCGTAAGTTAGCCTATAAACCCAAACCTCGTGTATTCCAAGGTTTGCCACCGGACCGAAGGGACCAGTCCTGTGCTCCCTGAGCCAAAACTAGAACAGTGAAACAAAATTAGATCAGTTCAGAGAGCAGTGAACAGGGACCTCCTCTCCTCCTCTCTGCTCTTTACCCCAGGAACCAGTTCCTCCTACAGGTAGGCAGGCGCCCAGGGGGGCCCAGGTGTGGGGAAGAGTGGGAAGATTGAGGAGAGTACGTTCTATTACCTTATGCCCCACCTGCAGACCAGAGTCAGCACCACTAGAGGTAAGCAAAGAATTCATCATTAAAAGGCTGCAGGATGCCTGAGGGGATCAAATCCCTCCTAAGCCCACTGCCTTGCTCCTCTCCCTTCAAGTCTTTACTCTTATGTAAATGTATTCCCAAAACAAAGGCCGCTCTGCTTCCCGTACAGAGGACACTGGTGAACCTGCCCGCAGTCTTCCGGCTGCCTGGGTGCTTCAGCAAACATCTTTAACATCCTTATTAAAACCTGTATCTGCGGGGTCCAAACAGAAGGACACTGGGAGTGAGGCCGGGTCCCCTGGGAGACAGCTCAGCAGGGGGCCTTCAGAAGTGCTTCTCTTCCTGATTTCTATCAGACCATTTTAAGTAATCGGACAAATCAGCTTGTAAACGAAACCTAATTTTCAGAGTCAAAAGGTTTTAAGCCAATGAGACAATGAGAAAGCTATGTCTATGTAGTTCTGGTGTCCAACGTCCATCATTCCGTGAAGTTTCCAATGATTTTAACACCATTTTTGTTCCACATCTTCAAAAGTTAACAAGATGAACCTTAGTTCATGAGAGGTTAACATTAATAAAAACATCAACAAAAAGGGGAAAAAAGCCAACATACGGAAGCACTGCATTTTCAAAATCGTGTATGTGTGTGTGTGTAAAATCCTTTGGGGCAATACACTGTTTCTGTACTTTCTCATTTCAGGGATGACAGAAAAGATTATAGTTCACTTTCCTGTTGTCTGCCCAAGGAATAATTCACTGTATTTTTTTTTTAAAGATTTTATTTATTTATTTGAGAGAGAGAATGAGATAGAGCATGAAAGGGTCAGAGGGAGAAGCAGACTCCCCGCCGAGCAGGGAGCCCGATGCGGGACTCGATCCCGGGACTCCAGGATCATGACCTGAGCCGAAGGCAGTCGCTTAACCGACTGAGCCAGCCAGGCGCCCTAATTCACTGTATTTTAACAATAATCAATAATCACAATGAAAAGACAGTTTGTACTAACTGTACAAGGTAAAAATTTAGAGTGACACTGGTGTAGTAAATGACCCCGTTTTTGTTTTAATCATAGTAAGTGAATGTCCCAGCTAAGACACTGTGATTGGATTAGGTTAAGTATCAGTTGAGGTTCATCAGGCTCCGTTTCTATTTGCAACGCTCTGTGGGCTATTGACCAGTCCCTTACAAACACATTAATGCAATTATTTAATGCAATGCAATCAATATATCACAATCAGGACAAAAACAGAACAGAATGGAGGAGGCACCAATGAGGCACCCTCACAATTACCTTCTATCTCCCACCTCACAAAGGTGCACACACTTGCAGATTAGTAAATGCCCAGGGCCCCATGGAGCCAGGCCAGATGCTCACCCACTCAACCTGCCTCACCCACATAGATCTTAACTGCAGATCTTTCACCGTCGCAGATGAAAACATACAATTTCTCACCTAACACCTGTATCTCTGCATTTTGGTTCCTGGACAGGGCTTTAATAGTATATCTTTGCAAGTATAAAGGAAACAAATCTCACCTTCAAAAGCACACAGCAGAACGAAGGAGATAGAATACTCAATTCCAGCAGTCTCCATGGCTGCCCAAAAAACAGCAGCCCACGGCACCCTTCCAGGGTCTCAGATAAGGTTGGTGAGGCAGACGTTTGGCTCCTTGATACTTCCTAGAGCTAACTTTCCCCTTTTTTTTTTAATTCGATTACATTTACCAATTGCATCTTAAAATACTACTTTGCCTTTTTTCTCTGAGTTCTCACACCACTTCGATGTTTCCAAATTAATAAATACTGAAAAGTACTTAAGTACTCAACAAGTCCTGAGAAGTACTTATTCAGGTCCCAGATGGGAAATACTATATGAGCACTTTCGTGGCGCAAACACCATCATAGCCCAGCAAAAGGGCAGGGGGCTTTGCAGCAATTTCTGGTGGCCACGGCTGGGCCCCGAACTATCACGTATTAGTTTCTGCTGCTCTCTAACAAATGACATGAAAACTTGGTGTAAAACAATGATGATCATGACTTACCGCACTCTTGATGGACCAGGGATTTGGGAACAGCCTACGTGGGTAGTTCTGGCTCAGGGTGAGGTTGCCATCAAGATGTCCAGCAGAGCTGTGGTCATCTGAAGCCTTGATGGGTGGCTGGAAGATCCAATTCCAAGATGGGGTGTGGACAGAGCTAGTAATTTGGCGATGGCTGTTGTCAGGAGGCCTCCGTTCTTCACCACAAAGACGTCTTCATGAGACTCCTTAACTGGGTTCCTAGCACAGGACAACTGCCTTCCGCAGAGCGAGTGATCCAAGAGGGAGCAAGGCACAGGGGCAATGCCTCCTATGATCTATCCTCCAAAGTAACAAGACCCCATCGTTTCCATAATACTCTATCAGTCTTAATGCCGTACCGGTCAGTCCTCAGCAAAGTGGAGAAAACTGCCCAGGATCTGAGTATCAAGAGGGAAGGCCTATTGGGCACCATCTTGGAGGCTGACCACCCCGCGGTTTCCCAGAAAACAACGATGAGCACCGCCAGAAACCCATGGGCGTGCTGGAACCTTGATGGAAAAAGTAGAGTCAAGACCGAGTCTTGGGCTTAGAAACCGGCTCACGTGCACCAGGAAGACCAGCAGCGCAAATCTGAACATCCAAAGGTGCACGGCAGACGGAGCGCACGTGAGATAACGAAGACAGGACACATCAAAGGCCATCCCATCCTCCAATCAATGGCGGAGACAGCTGGAGATGCCACGCCAGAGGGGCGCTCGCAGTCAAAGAGCAGCGCTGTCCTCCCAAATGGGGCACTCAGCCTGGGGCCACATTCCAGGCAGCGGCGGGAACCCACGGAAGTGAAACCAGCCGACTGCCCTCGGAGGCTGCCGGGATCTGAAGGGGGCCGCCCAACCACCGCCACCTGCTCGTTCCTGGCCGCACCTGGAGCGGGAGGCTTGCTACTGTTTCTCATGTCATGCCCTGGGCCTGGCTGGCGTTCGCTGAAGGGCTGCTGGTTCTGGAATTCCTGGGGACGTGCACTGGTTTGGGCCACATGGTCGCTGTCACTCAAGGCATGGTATCTGTGTTCAAGGCAGAGGTGGAGGCAAGAGGTTAGCGTGCACATCCTCCATCCCCTTCATCAAGAAAGCAAAAACTCTCCTTGGAAGCGCCGAGAACATGTCCGTGCATGGCTAATTACCCAGCGAGAGAGAAGACCAACCTCAGCTACTACAAGAGAGGTGGACAAGGGAGAAAGGGGGCAAGGACGACATCAGCGTTCGTCATATGCCAGGGTCGTCCGCAAACCCCTCATTCGTCTCTTTTTAGGACATGTGGCTTTCTCACGATTACACACCAATACAACGTCCCCAAAGCATATGTTCCAGAGCAATAGTTCTTCAAGTTCCACCGTGGGAAAAGAAAAAAAAAAAAAGATTTTATGGAAAAAAAAGGAGGTTAATATTTCCCCCATTTGACGTGCACAAAGGAAAATGTTAAAAAAAAAAAAAAAGTCGGGGCGCCTGGGTGGCTCAGTCGTTAAGCGGCTGCCTTCGGCTCAGGTCATGATCCCAGGGTCGTGGGATCGAGTCCCACATCGGGCTCCCTGCTCCGCGGGAAGCCTGCTTCTCCCTCTCCCACTCCCCCTGCTTGTGTTCCTGCTCTCGCTATCTCTCTATCTCTCTCTCTGTCAAATAAATAAATAAAATCTTTAAAAAAAAAAAAGTCTCTAAGAAAACTTTGGACTCCATGTGGCACATACTGAACATTCCAGATTCCATCTCCTCCTTCATTCTTAGGAAGAGAAGGGTTAGTTTACCACCATAATGTGCTCTGTTAAAATATCCATCTTTTCAGAAGCTGGAGGTAGCCTTGGGATATCATTCCAGCTAATGAAACCTAAGTAGGAGACTCCTACAGATTTGGGGGAAAGTTTTAGCTTTCCTGATGAAGGCATCTTTCCTCCCTCCATCCCTCATTCCCTCCATCCTTCCTAACCCCTTTCCTTTCATCCTTCCATCCCTCCTTCACTCCATTCCTCCTTTCTTCTTTGAGCCTAAAACATACACATTTGGGGAAGCCATCTTGCAAGTAGGAGGCAATGAGCATGAGGATTAAAAGTACAAGCTGAAGACAAGAGAGGAAGAAGAGTCTGGGATGCTGGGGAGAGTGTGAAGTCACTGCATCAGCCTTGGACTGTGTCTGGATCTTTCGTAATGTGAGAAGAAATTAATTTCTACTTGGTTAAAACTGTGAGTCAACTTTGTCACATGCAGCCAAATCCCACCATAACTGATACGATTAGCCCAGTTTTGCCCAGACTCATTTGGACACAGAAACTCTTTTTCCCTGTAGAATCATTAACCACACCCCACAGAATTGTTCCGTTGGGCATATTTTAGGAAAGACTGACCTGTTAGTATTTGAACAGATTTAAGTGGGAGAAGGAGGGCAGCTCCCCTACCATGATGTTATAAGAGCCCCTGGGCTGCTCCTTGGGTGGGTGGAGGGGGTGCCAGGGAGAAGGGAATGAGGTTTAATGGAATGTTTCCATAATTGAAAATAACTCAAAGAATGAGAATCAGAAATCCTGGAAGCATTACGTCAGAAGTGCATTAGTCACTTTTATCTTCAGAACACAAATATGTTCAATATTATACCCCACTGTGAAATTTATAATCTAGTTTTCATTACTAATTTGCACTACTTGGACAAGAGTTATAATGTAAAACATCTTCCACGAATGAAATATACTTCCCAGCTGGTTGCTACTCCTGCCTTCTTCCACCTACAGTAATTCAAAATAAGCACCAGCTCTTTATGATTATTATTTTATAAATCCCAATAGCACGTAAGTCGGAGAGGTAGTGTGCATTTGCTGAGAAGGAAATTAGGGCTTCCGCGCTGTCCTGGAGCTGTGCTGTCCAAGAGTGTAGACACTGGCCACATGCAGCTTCTGAGTACTTGAAACATGGCTAGCCTGAATTGAGAGGTGCAATAAGTGTAAAATCCACACAGGATTTGGAAGATTTGGAATGGGAAAAAAAGAATGTAAAATACCCATTAGTAACTTATTTATTTACCATGTGCCGAAATGATATTTTTTTGATGTATTGGATCATTTGCATATATTATTAATTTTATCTGTTTTTTATCACATTACTTTTTTTAATGACACTGCTAGAAAATTTAAAATTACCACTATGGGGGCGCCTGGGTGGCTCAGTCGTTGGGCGTCTGTCTGCCTTCGGCTCGGGTCGTGATCCCAGGGTCCTGGGGTCGAGCCCCGCATCGGGCTCCCTGCTCGGCCAGGAGCCTGCTTCTCCCTCTCCCACTCCGCCTGCTTGTGTTCCCTCTCTGGCTGTCTCTCTCTCTCTCTGTCAAATAAATAAAATAAAAATCTTTAAAAACAATAAAAAATAAAAAATAAAATTACCACTATGGCTGGTATTGAGGCAGGCATTCTATTTCTATTAGATGTGTTCTAGACACTCTTTTCCCATTACTGTTTTGTGACCCTTTGAGGGAGGCTTTGGGCTTCAGTTTCCCCACCGATGGGGGGGGGTGATTGCTCCCAGTTTTAGATCTATGAACTGTAATAAAAGTTGTGCATTTCCTCTTTCCCTTTTTTGTCTCTTAAGAAAAACAGTCACTTGAATATTTTCCGGGGGAGAACACTGACCTTGGAGTCAGAAAGCCGGGTTTGAGTCCTGTTTCTGCCACTCCCTGGCCAGGTGACTTTGAGTAAGTTTCTAGTTTTTTAGTATCAGTTTCACATGGGAAGAACCCATATTTGAAGTGTTTGAAAGAAAATCCTACCTGAATGTGAAGCTGGCTCTCAGTAGACACATGGTTGTCTTGAAAGTGAGGGTGTTTATTTACAGACACAGAAAACAGTATATGAGAAGAAATATTTTAAATAATGGAGGAGCATTCCCCCAGCAGCTTGCAGCCCACAGCCTAAAGTATAGAAGTACATAAAATGCCTCCCACAATGTCCACATTAGTTATTTTCAATCATTCTGCTGAAGGCTGAAGCGGTTAGCCCTTAGGTTCCCAGCAGGAAAGGAATCTCAGTAAGACAACAAATATCTGCCACGTGCTATTCAGAAACTGAGAATACAGCTGGAAAACAAAAAAATCAGACATGACTCCTTCCTCCCATGGTGCTTATTTTTCTGCAACTCCAGAAGTTCCAGTATCGTACAGATCTGTGCCATCGCAATGAGGAACAAAAGCAGTGAACAATAGGTACACAGGGATCAAATTTTCTATAAACACAACAGAAAGTTTCCTCTCTGTGAAAGTTAGAACTTTGGAGAAATTACATGCAAAATGTCTAAGAATTCTGCAATGAGTTTAAGTCCTGTGACATAAGTAAGTGGCAAGTCAGGGATGGGTAAATATAGGATGACTAAGAAGACAAAAGAGGTCAGATGAGAACAGATACCCAGAGCGATGCTAGAAGCCAAATGAGAGAAGAGTCTAGGGCTCCCGAAGCAGAGAGCATCGATAGGGCCTGGGGCAATGTCCTGAACTTGGGCTTACGCGTGGGTTTTCAGACCTTGGGCAGCACTGTGCCCAGCGTCCAGATTTGCAGGTTCAGCTCAGGAACCAACAAGTCACATCCAAAGCCACTCTCTAGCTATAACTGGATAGTCTTCCTAGAATTCTTTATACATTTATACTTTATCTGTTATTAAGCCCTTGACCGTGTATGTACTGTCATCCTCAGGTCACTCAAGGAATCACCCTCTTGTGAATCAAGTTACCATCACTGACTCTTACGTTTTACAGAATACTGGTTCCTGGGACAGCTGTTATCAGGTGCACAGTGTCCTGACCACTTGGAAGGAGAACGGTGCCCAGACCAGCCCTTTCCCGATCTCGTTTCTTCATTCATTTAATACATATGTATTGCACATCTATGTTATGGGTTGGATTGCATCTCCCCGGAATTCGCATGTTGAAATCCTAACCCCCAGTACCTCAGAATGTGACTCTGTTTGGAAACAGGTCCATTCCAAATGCAATTAGTTAAGGGAGGATGAGGCCATCTGAGGGTGGGGGAGGCTAATGCAATGTGACTTTATAAAAGGGCGAAGTTTGGAGACAGACTCGCACACGGGGAGAACGCCACGGGAGGACTGGAGTTCGGCAACAAGCCAAGGAACTACCAGATGCAGGAGAGAGGCCTAGAACGGAGTCTTCCCTAGAGCCTTCAGAGGGAGCCTGGCCCTTGATCTCAGACTTCCAGCCTCAAGCCTGGGAGATCCTCAGTTTCCGTTGTCTAACCGCCCCAGTGTGGGTGCCCTGGGCAGCAGCCCTCGCCGACTAACACAGCCTGCCGAGTGCCAGGTCTGCTCTGACGGCTGAACCCGCCCCACCGGGTCCTTGCCCCACAGAGCTTAGGTACTGGACAACCGAGCTGGGAGTGAATAAGATGACTTCAGATGGTGACCAAGGACAGCCCTTGCTGCATTATAGATTCTTCTTTATTTTACCACTCACACAACTGTGAGCATATAAAGGCTTAAATCAAACGTGAATAGCTGTGGTGCCAGTTTGCATTCCATTCCAGGAATGAATGGCTAGTGGGCATTCCGAATGAATGGGCATTCCGAATCCCCCGTTACAGAACCTCATACTTACAATTTAATCCCACTTCCATTTTTTCTTCCTCGATGCACATGGTCACTATCCAGTAGATGCCTTTTAATCAGCAATATTTCTCCTATATTCCTTCTATGTAATATAACGTTATATCTTTGCAGTACAAGTCCATAAAACCTCACCTGACATATAACCTACTGAGGCAGGTTGGAAAAAATAATTCTTTTCATTGTATATCACTGGGCATTTTTTAAAACTTTAAGAAGAGTAGAGAATTATATGAATGAAAAGAAAAGTAGAAAGTTGGGATGATTTATGGACAACTATGCTGAAAATCCCAAAAGGAATGTGTATGTTATACAAACTAATAAATGGATAAAAGATATTATCAAGAAAGTATAGAACAGGTTTCGTGGGTGAAGATGCTTGAGGAGTCTTTTATGGCTTAATCTGAACACAGAACTTTAAAATGTGTAATATAGTCAATGTCAAACTGAAAAAAAAAAATTTTTTTTATAATACAGTTTGACCATTCATATATTCCTATTGCCTCAAATACTTCTTTACCAGAAAAATAAGTTTTGTGTATGTTGACAGATACCAGAGAGACGATAGATAGATAGATAGATAGATAGATAGATAGATAGATAGATGATAGATAAGATAGATAGATGATAGATAGATAGATAGATAGATAGATAGATAGATAGATAGATAGATAGATAGATAGATACAGATACACATAATTGTATCCTAGGAAATCAAGTGGAGAAACCTTCTGGATTACCTAGTCAGCTAGGGTTTGTTTTTATTTTTTCAGTTAGTTTCTGAAACTGTCTTCCCCAAGTCCTAATGTGCCTCTTTTCTCTGGTGGGGCATCTGTCACTTTGTCAGGACAAGTCCTCACTGTTCTTCATGGTACAGAGCTGCCCCAGCACTGCAGGTGTTCGGCATTCCTGGACCCTGCCCACTGTACCTTCCTCAGTCATTAGGATGACACAAACCCCTCCTGCACACTTCTGAGCTCTCATCTTGATCAGTGATTGCTACCAAGCTAGCCAACAGGTTTTTCCAGTCTGCCCAATGCTGCCCTGCTCAGTGTCGCAGAAAAATCTGGATTGGGTGGCGCTGCATAAAAATGCATTGTTTTCAGGGCACGTGGGTGGCCCAGCTGGTTGCGTATCTGACTCTTGGTTTCAGCCCAGGTCATGATCTCAGGGTTGTGCAGTCGAGCCCCATGTTTGGCTCTGCGCTCAGCCCAGAGTCTGCAGCTCGTGCTCTAAGTAAGTAAGTAAGTAAGTAAGTAAGTAAGTAAATAAATAAGTAAATAAATAAATAAATAAATAAATAAATCTTTTAAATAAATGCATTGTTCTCCCATCAGCATTGTACCCAAATGCCTGGCCCTCTTGAATAATGGGAATATTTGCCAGCAACTGGGCACACATTTCCACATGGCTACACAGCTCCCCTCCACTGCACCTGGCTTGCTTCCCTCTTTAAGGCATCTTTGTGGCCTCTAGCACATCTAGCTTGACACCTAACTCCCAGATTCTGCCTTTAGAGCTGCAGTTGACCACTGATGCCTGGGTCCCCGGCAACGGGACTTTTTAAAGCTCTCCAGGTGATTAGAAAGTGCAGCCAGGGCGGAAGAACCCTGCTCAAAGTGTGTGCTGTGGATCTGGTTAGTCCAAGGGTCCATGGACAGACAGCATCAGCATCCCCCAGGGGCCTGTTGGAAATGCAGAGCCTCAGGTCCTGGCCTTGAGGAGACTGTAATGAGATCCGCTGGTGATCTGTAAACATATTATAACACCAGTGATGTAAGCTGGTTACTCCGGTGACTTTAAGCAGCACCTCCATGTGGATGACTCCCAGGCAAACCTTCCCTGATACTGTATACTATGTTTATACTATGATTACATAAAACTGCTGTGACTTTCCATACAGGCTTCCTGCCGGCTCTGACTTGGGGTGCTGTGCTTATAATTTGGAGTCTGCAGGTTTTCTCCATTTCTCAGATTCACTGAAAATGTGTCTTGTAGGTTGCTATTGTTTTCCTTGTAACTGCCTAAGTTTTCTAGAAGGTAATTCAGAACTAAACTACCACCATGTTCCTACAGAAACAAAAATCACTTTTTGGACTTTAAAAAAAATAATTTATGATTTATTACCTCTGTTTCCTGTTGTTGTTTTTTTCTCTTTTTCCCTCTTTCTGGAGCTCCTATTGTTTATATACAGGACATCCCAGAGTGGTCTAATTTTCTTATTCTTTCCTGTTCTCCATTTCCCAGTCTTCTTTTCTCTACTTTCTGGAGATTTCCTTAATTTCATTTTCGGTAGTAAGCTCTTCCCATGCTTACCCATATCGCCTTGGCACATACGTTTTCATGTCTCCAAGGCTGTTTTCCAACTGCCAACACCTAACAACTGTCGACCTGGGGACTTTCTTTTTTTTTTTTTTTTTTTTAAAGATTTTATTTATTTATTTGAGAGAGAATGAGAGACAGAGAGCATGAGAGGGAGGAGGGTCAGAGGGAGAAGCAGACTCCCTGCCGAGCAGGGAGCCCGATGAGGGACCCGATCCTGTGACTCCAGGATCATGACCTGAGCCGAAGGCAGTCGCCCAACCAACTGAGCCACCCAGGCGCCTGACCTGGGGACTTTCTATGGCGACAGTATTCCACTGGGATCTTATGAGCAGCAAGCTATAAATACCGAGGAATTATTCTGCCTTCAGAACAGCCTCCAACTAATAACTGATTGACTCTTTCCACTCAGCATATTTCCTTGGAGATACACCCATGTTGCTGTATCAACTGTTCCTTTTATTGCCTAGTACTATTCCATCATATGGATGGATCACAGTTGGCTTAACCATTCACCCGTTGAAGGACACCGGACATTGTTTTCACTTTGGAGCTATTACAAGTAAAGCTGCCATGAATATTCATATATGGATCTATGTGTGAACATAAGTTTCATCTGTCTGGGACAAAAGCCCACATGGGCGATTACTAGGTCATGCGGTATTTGCATGTTTCGTGGTGCCTGGTTTTTGAGCTAGAGGGCTTTGGACTTCACCCAAGAGCAATGGAAACTGTTCACAAACTTTGGGACAGATCGGATGCAATCAGACTATTACAACCTCATGCAATATGGAAACTAAATTGGACATGAAGAGTTCAAGCAACACTGTAATCATGAGTAGAAGGATAAAGGGCATGAACAGAAGAGAGTCAATGCGAGTAGACAGGAGACATGGGTCCAGGGGGCAAAGTTCTTCGGAATTTTACAGGGTTAATTCCATAGTTGGAAAAGGATCCCCGTGTAAAATATGACCCTTTGGACTTTTTCCATCCCCAGGAGGATATTTGAGGAGAAATATAAACAAAGCAAAGCAGAAAAGAAACTTGTGCTTAAATTTATTTTTAATTAATGTGTCCATTTAAAATTAAAAACTGTTCCTATAAACAAAACGATGGCTTAAATCATAGCTGAGAGAAAAATCTCCACCTCATTTTTTTCCCTGTCTGCAGCCTCTGTGTACTGCTTTTAATAAAATAAAACATGATGTGCTTCTGTGGGTAAATTATGATTTTCCCCTAATATATTCTAATTCAAACTATTTTCAGAGAGCCCAATCTGAAAATTGCTCCCATATCTATAAAAAGCACATGTATTTTGAGAAATAAAAGATGAGAAACAAGAAGAAAAAGATACTTTAAAAAAAAAATTCTGCAGCCTGTCTGGTTACAGCTTGAGCCAAGAATCTGATGTCCTGAGAAAATAATTCTTTCCGACAGTTTTAGAAAAGGAAGAACCCAGATAAAAATAAGCCTCTAGCAAATGGAGCCTGGACAAGAATCCATCCCCAAAAAAAAAAAAAAAAACCCTCCAATTAAAAATATATATTATCTCACTTGCATATCTTATTTTGGGGTATTTTAAAGACAAATTATTATTAAATCCTTTCAAAGAATTGTCCAACTTTACCATAACCCCCTATCTCTTTGCAGTTTCTTATTACAGTGGTAAAGTTGGGGGTGGGTAGTGGCTTATTTTGTTTTGTTCTATTTTGTTTCTTCACAACAAATCCTGAGAGGTAGAGAGCAGCCCCACCGTTCCATTTTTCAAATCTGGGTGTTCAGGAAAGCCAGTTTCAATAAAGAAAAAAAACAAAACAAGGAAACAGGAACCCTGCAAAGATACATTTGCCCTCAGTTTTGCAAAGCCAGGGGGATAAAACCATGGATGAAATTTGGTTACGTAAAACAACTATGAGTAGTCCCAGTCGAAGACACTGTGGACCCCTGAATCTGGGTATTGCTTTCCCCGTCTGAATCTTTATTCTCCAACTGCCTCTTTCTCCAGTCTGTTCCTCCGTTCTACCACACAAGGAATTCAGGGTTCTGTTCCAAGGATGACTTTAACGGGATATTAGGCCAAACTTCATGTGGTAGAGCCACCTCAAAACCCTGAAACCACTTCTCATGAGGCTGTATCAGGTACATCTCCTAATACTCCAGAGCAGGCAGTGTGGGGTTTTCTGCCATATTTAAAGACCTCAACATACTCCTTTCAAGGCTCCCAATGGTGGAGAGACTTTACGGAATCAGATACACACCACAGTCCTCTAACTCGCTTGTAAATCCTAAATTTCCCAGACTCTTTTTCACGTGAACACGTTCATTATTGAACCATAGCACATACAAATGTATTGTTTCTAATGACCTGTTTCCGTGAATTACTATTATAGGTGTTGAAGTCCTTATGTATGCATAACCTCCAGCCAAGCAAAGGTGAAAAAGGGTAATTCCAAGCTTAAGAATGATTGGATACATGAAAGCTTTTAAATCTTTATCTATTAAAGAAGGAAGTGTCTTTAAAACTGATGTTTTAGCCAAAAGCAGAGCACATTCATGGTTTTCAGATTTGCTGTATTTGAACTCATCTTTTTGAACCTTCAATCATTTTTCTCTTTATGCTTAAGTAGATCATGTCCAATACTGGTATTTCACTAAACACATTCTCAAATGTTAGTTAAAGCATATAAATATATGCACCATGGTAGCCAACCTCCAAAATGGCCCCCAGTGATGCTCACCAACTGGAATTCATACCCTTGCATAGTCCACTCCCACAGTGAACCAGGACTGGCCCTGCACGCAGAGAATACAGCAGAAATGATAGTGTGTGATTTCTAAGCCTAAGTCATAAAAGCCATCAAAGCTTCCCCTTTGGTCTTTTGCATCACCCACTCTGTGAATGCCTTCCGCCATGCTGTGAGGATACTCGAGCATGAAGAGGCCAGGTAGAAAGGGATTAACTTGTCAGGCAAGTGAGGGAGCTGCCTTGAAAGTAGATCCCAACCCTAGTTAAGCCTTCAGATGACTGCAGCCCCGGTCAACAACTGACTGCAACCTCCTGAGAGAACCAAAGCCACAACCACTCAGCTAAGCCACTTCCAAATTCCCCATCCATAGAAACCCAAGAGGTAAGAAATTATTACCATTGTTTTAAGCCCGCTACATTTGGGGGGTAATTTGTTACAAAGCCATAGTAATTTGAACACACACATATATACATAAAGAGCACAAATTATCCAGAAATGGACTCAGCTCCAACTTTTTTTTCAAGGTGTCAACCCTTCCAGCAGATCAAATACTTTTTTTACTGATAGTCTTTAAAGTATCAAAAAACCAAACATGGATATTTTGTACATCAATTACAGGTTTTCTTCTTAGGGCCACTGCACCTCTTCCTACAAAGTTCCTTTTTCTGGTTATGCTCTGATAAAGGAAGTAGAGATGGTCTCTGTCACTCTCCAGAATTTTCCGTGAATGTCTACATCGGTTGCCAGCAACCCATGTGAGTTATGAAATTACATGAAATATAATCTAATTGACAAAAAATATTAATCAAACTGAGACTATGTTGAGTATGATTTATTTTTTTTCTACAAAAGAAAGCTTCATAACTTAATTGAGATCAAGGGAAAATATTGAGATAAAATTTTAAATGGCCTATCAAATATTTGCATTGGAGAAGGGTTAAATTCATGTTTTTTCTTTACTCTGTGCATGTAACAGACTGAATATTAAAAGGCACATTATGAGTAAGACTATCCTGGATATGCCAAGCCCTCTGATTTTTAAGAAACAAATTATTTCGGGGCGCCTGGGTGGCTCAGTCGTTAAGCGTCTGTCTTCGGCTCAGGTCATGGTCCCAGGGTCCTGGGATCGAGCCCCGCATCGGGCTCCCTGCTCAGCGGGAAGCCTGCTTCTCCCTCTCCTACTCCCCCTGCTTGTGTTCCCTCTCTCGCTATGTTTCTCTCTGTCAAATAAATAAAATCTTTAAAAAACAACAACAACAAAAAGAAACAAATTATTTCTCTCTTTATAGAGTCCTACCAACCAGACTTGTTGTACCTTGCTACATGTTTCCAATCTTGCT
>NW_023270649.1:6191001-6271467 GCF_011800145.1 Mirounga leonina
CTACCAACCAGACTTGTTGTACCTTGCTACATGTTTCCAATCTTGCTGTATCTATGCCAAGATGAAATTCTTATGACATTAGCCAATGTCTTTTAGCCAAATGTATCAAATTATATTCATGGAATCAAATGTATGAGAGCTCACAGATGAGTGGAATAACTCAGTTCATGAAATTATATGGGCAAATCCAATATTCAGATGGCCTCTAAAGGGAACACAGCCTGTCATGCACAATAAAATTTAAAACAAAAATTAAGAAGGCTCTCCCACTGTAGCAGGGAGTTTCCCAAGCATGGAAAACTGCCTTCTGTATTCTGGGTAATTACCCAAAATATAAAATGTCTATTTAACAGTCCTCTCTTCAGCCAGACATTTCTCTACGCACAGCCATCACCTTCTCATTCCCAAGTCTACTCTCTAATTTTATAAGGAAATATCCTGGGTTGGGGCAGGGAGGGAGGGGGAGAGGAAGAAAATTTAGTCAGTACCTATCTTGCCTCCTTGTTTTTCTGGATTTTATTCTTTACATCACGGGAAAAGAAATGTCACAAATTGGTTTTTTGTTTGCCCCCCTTTTTTTTTTTCATGTTTACTGAGCACTATTTTTTAAGATTTATTTATTTGAGAGAGAGAGAGAGAGCAGGAGTGGGAGGAGCAGAGGGAGAGAGAGAGAGAATCCGAAGCAGACTCCGTGCTGAGCCTGACACAGGGCTCGATCCCACGACCCTGAGATCATGACCTGAGCCGAAACCAAGAGTTGGACACTTAACAGAAAGTGCCACCCAGGTGCTCCTACTGAACGCCTTCTCTGACAATTGCCGATCTAAGCAGTCAACTATTCCATTAGTATTCCTCATTTAATCCCCAGAGACCATGTGGGGTGTCCTGCCTTTCACAATGAGAAAGCAGAGTCTGAGAGAGAGTAAAGAAAGTCTGCCCCAGCTACATAGGTAGTCTAAGGCAGGACAGGGAATCAAAACCATGAAGTCTGAGACCAAAGCCTATTCCCTTAAACACGACTCTATATCCATGGTCATTTTAATGAATAAAACCAGCCACCAAAGGCACCTGTTTTCTGTGGCTTTATAACAAGCTATTTTATCATCTATTCTATGGGGTGGAACAGAGTAGAATCTGCAAGAAACCTGGGAATCCCCCACACAGGTGTTGTATACCTTACACAGAGTCCCTCAGACATTCCAGAAACCTAACAAAGATGTCAGCGACAGTATTATGTGTGATTACTATACAAAGAAGTACAGCGAAAGGGGGTTTTCTTGACTTACAGGACTGTGAGTGAAAACCCAAGTACTTGTCTAATTAAACTCCTGCAAGAGATTCTCGAAGCAGAGTGCCTTCAAGGGAATGTGTGTAGTCACAGATTTGGACTGATGGACTGGCGTCACATCAAGCATCATCAAGACAGGCTTACTTATTTCAGTCCTATGTATTCCAGCGTTAAGTATTACACCGTGCATGTTCTTGACCAGTTTTCAGAGGAAAGACACACAGTGGCCAATTCAAAACTAGAACCAATTCCTAAAATATAAATCAACCCAAGGAAATCAGTAGCAAATATATAACTAGGGAAAACTTAGCAGTTTGTACATTGGAAAAGTGAGCTTGCTTTGCTAATGGCAAGCTGTCTGCTGGAGTCTCCTCTGGTTGTGGAAGAGTAAACAATAAGTTCATTTCCTTTTGTGCTAGGGACTCAGTAATTCATTACTAGAAAGCTTTATAAAAACTCACAGTGACGGGGCGCCTGGGTGGCTCAGTCGGTTAAGCGTCTGCCTTCGGCTCAGGTCATGATCCCAGGGTCCTGGAATCGAGCCCCGCATCAGGCTCCCTGCTCGGCGGGGAAGCCTGCTTCTCCCTCTCCCACTCCCCCTGCTTGTGTTCCTGCTCTCGCTGTCTCTGTCTCTGTCAAATAAATAAAATCTTTAAAAAAAAAAAAAACTCACAGTGAAAGGAATTCTAATGAATGTAAGGAGTTAATATGATTGCTGAGGAATTATCAAATCACCATTCTGGGCTGTATGGATGAGGGAGTCTAAGTGAGGTCAATACACCTAAGCATAAAATTGACAAATCCTGAACTGCCTGCCAAGGTAAAGTGCCCTTAGGTGAATAACAATAATGATGATGATAACATTATTAAAAATACCATCTGGGGTTTATGTACATTCTTTGAAAAAAATTACTTTCTGAGAAATCGTCACTGGATCATATTTAACTCTAATAGAGCATTGCAGTAGATTTTTGACCTGTCTGGTTTTCTTTTCCCCAAGATATCCAGTCCAGTATGCAAAAATTTAATTTGGAATCTTAAAAACAAAAGTTATCGTTGAGTCTTTAAAGAGCCCTAATGCAGTTATCTCCGTTTTAAAATGATGGTTCTGAAGGTTAGACAAGTTGCCCGCATCACCCAAGGTCCTACCTTTATTGTGTTCATGTCTTTGTCGATTCACTCAGCAAATGCAGTGTAAGCCGGCAATCATGCTGAGCAAAGGTGTTACTCAGCCTGCACAGGATGAATTAGTCAGTCAGGTTGTATGTGTTAGTCAATGGCAAAGTTAATATTAGATCCAGATCTTCTGACTTCAAGCCAAAAATGTACAGAAAAAACAAAAAGGTACCTATGTCCACTAGAGCGGGGAACCAATGGAGACAGTCTTCATCCCTGAGAGTAATATCTACAGCCAAAGCACCATCACCCTGGCTGCCATCACGGAGGCCTAATTTATTCCAACAGCCATGGGGAAGTCCAGTAATTTCAAAAACACTTAACAGTGAGTTCTGGAAAGGTAAAAGCTATGCCTCATTTTCTTCAAACCGATAGCAGGTGGCATAGAAGTCAGTAACAGACGGGAGTATGTGCTCAGTGAAGATTGCTTGAACGAGCCAAGGAAGGTGTGTTGGAAGGTTTCTGTTGCAGTTGTGTGTCATTCTGCAGGCACTCCTCATCCTTTTTGACAATGACCTTAGGGAAGAGAGAGGGGAAATGAGACTAAGAGTGGCAGAAGCAGAGGTAAAAATGGCCAATATTCAGAGATGGACAACCGTCCAAAACAGGCACACAAGGACTCTTGTTGAAAGGCAGCCGTGGGCGCCTGGGTGGCTCAGTCGTTAAGTGTCTGCCTTCGGCTCAGGTCATGATCTCAGGGTCCTGGGATCGAGCCCCGCATCGGGCTCCCTGCTCGATGGGAAGCCTGCTTCTCCCTTACCCATTCCCTCTGCTTGTGTTCCTTCTCTCACTGTGTTTCTCTCTGTCAAATAAATAAAATCTTTAAAAAAAAAAAAAAAAGGCAGCCGTATTGGTGGAATTAGAGACATCAAGAGATGAGAAGTCAAAGGCTGACGGAAAAGGAAGCACACAGTAATGCCATAATCACTGACCCTGCGGATCTCCGCGCATTAGGGCCCTTACAGGCTAAAAAAGTTAGACCAACACAGGCACGTAGAACGCAGATTCTAAGGAAAACAACTCGTTCCAGCTGGGACTCAGAGCATCACTACTCATTATTGGCATCCATATTAAAGACAAATAGGAAGAAATGAGGCTAAAAAATAGCACTCACAATAATTCAGTAGCACATGGAATACAAGTAACGTTGATGCTCTTCATGAACAGAAGTCATACCTTCGTTTTTCACCAGCTGTTTTCCCTAGCATCCCTTCCCTGAATGGCTGTGTGGGTCTAACTCTTTCAATCGGTAAGCTCCTAATGTGCAAAGATCGGCAATACCTATGAATGGAAACACGTGTTGGGAGTAAAGAAAAATAACAGGTGGATGGGAAAATTAAATTAGACATCTTGGGGATTTAAAAAAAAAGTCACTGAAATTCAAAGACAGAAACTGCTTTCTGTGGCACACAGCCAAGAAATGAAATTGCAGTTAGAAGTTTGCATCAAACCAGAACAAGGAAGCAGAGTTAAAAATTAGTTTAAGCAAAGGAATATCGAGAGGGTCCAACGCATATCAAACTGGAACTCTAGCAGAAGGAAAAGGAAATGAAAAAGTGAAGAAAGTCTTTCACAGCCCAGATCCTTCCTGAATCATCCTGGAAATCTTTCGTAGCTCAACAAATTTCTTAAAGTAAATCAGTGGGAATTTGTAAGTGTGGGTTTCCATGTTTCTGTGCTCTTTTCCTGAATGACTAACCTCTACATAACTCTTCAGACTGCAAAGCTCTCTTCACTTACAGTCACATTTAATCCTCTCAATAGCCCTGTGACATGAGTATCATTAAACTCATTTCTCATGAGAAAACTAAAACTCCATATAGAAACTTTCCCACAATCCCACAGCGAGAAAAGAACAGAGCCAGGGTAAGTACAACGGCGTTAAAATGTGTCCACAAATTTTTTTTGATATTTCTTTTTTCAAAAGGGGAGCCCAGTTTCCCTTCCCTTGAGTGTGTGATTTGCTTCCGACAAATAGAGTGTGAAATGAACATATGTGATTTTCTTTTTTTTTTTAAAGATTTATTTATTTGAGAGAGCGAGAATGAGAGAGAGAGAGAGTACATGAGAGGGAGGAGGGTCAGAGGGAGAAGCAGACTCCCTGCCGAGCAGGGAGCCCGATGCGGGACTCGATCCCAGGACTCCAGGATCATGACCTGAGCCGAAGGCAGTAGCTTAACCAATTGAGCCACCCAAGCGCCCCCGTATGTGATTTTCAAGACAAAGTCATAGAAGGCAATAAGGCATCCATCTTGCTCTCTCCTGGATCACTCACTCTGAGGGAAGGCAACTGCCACGTGGTAAAGATACTCCAGCAGCCTATTCAACAAGTCCACTTGGTGAGGAAGAGGCTTTCTGCCAAAACGCAGAAAAAAACACTCGCCTTCTACCAAAAGCCACGTGAGTGAGCCACCTTCCAGCCTCAATGAAGGCTTTGGATGACTTCAGCCAGGGCTGAAATCTTCACTGCAATCTCATGAGACACCTTGAGTCAGCCACCTAAGTTGCTCCCAAATTCCTACCCCCAGAAACTATGAGATAATAAACACTTGTTTTAGGGCGCCTGGGTGGCTCAGTTGGTTAAGTGACTGCCTTCGGCTCAGGTCATGATCCTGGAGTCCCGGGATCGAGTCCCGCATCGGGCTCCCTGCTCGGCGGGGAGCCTGCTTCTCCCTCTGACCCTATCCCCTCTCATGTGTTCTCTCTCATTCTCTCTCTCTCAAAATAAATAAAATCTTAAAAATAAATAAATAAATAAATAAAAATAAACACTTGTTTTAAGCTACTAGGGAGTGATTTGTTTTATAGCTGTCGGATAACTGGATACACCAGGAAATACACCCAGAGGTCTCGACCCAGAAGCCTGTGTGCTTTTATTTCACACCACTACTTTTTCTGTGACTTCTTGTGCAAAATCAAAATATTTTGGCCCACTCAACTTCCATTTCCCTGTCCCTTCAATCTTTGCTGATTATGTCTCCTTTTTCTGGACCTATTTATAGTAGTTCCTATCTTCTTGAAATACCAGTCTCCCCTTGTAGACAATAAGGGCCACAGGAACAGGAGATGGACCAGTTTTGGCCACCAGTGCATCCCCAGGACCAAATTTAGTGTCCAGTAAGTAGTAAGTAGTCAATAAATATTTTTGGATAAATAAATATCCAAAGCACATATGATAGAACCAACTGCCACTGGAACTTTATTCTCATTTTATCTTGAACCAAAGGGAAATACATTCTACATCTAAGAAGGAAGAGGGCATTCTGCTGGAGTTACCATTTTTTTATTGATCCAAGCTCCCTGTTAGAGGTGTGTTTTAGGGCACCTGGGTGGCTCAGTTGGTTAAGCGACTGCCTTTGGCTCAGGTCATAATCCTGGAGTCCCTGGATCGAGTCCCGCATCGGGCTCCCTGCTCAGTGGGGAGTCTGCTTCTCCCTCTGACCCTCCCCCGTCTCATGTGCTCTCTCTCTCTCTTTCTCTCTCTCAAATAAATGAGTAAAATCTTTAAAAAAAAAAAAAGTGTGTTTTATTCTGATAAAGGAAATACTTTGAAGAACAGGATATATGACTGTTTTTCAACGACATCCAAAAATCCCCAGGGCATGTAAAAATAAGAATATTTTCCTAATCAAAAGCGCCTTGTTCAATCCTCCATGAGTTCTTTCACTTCCTTTCCAGACCGACCGGAGGTTTCGGGCAGCAGGCCCTCAGACAGGAGTGGCCGGGTCTGCCGCTGACCTCATCCCACCCCCAGCTGCAGAGGGGGGCTGGAAGCATCGGTTACGGACAACATTTTTATGGGCAAGTTAGTTATTTGTTTGCACATGAACAGTAAATCAATATGTAGTACTAGGTTGCGATGGCTTTTGATTTTTTGGGTAATGCCTAGCCACCCAGATTTTATTTCACAGCCAGGAAAAAAATAAATAAATAATACTATGTGAGAGGAACAAAATGCAGGAAACATTTATCAGACATGACTGAAATAAGAAATCCAAGAAACAAATTATGGTGCTTAGATCAAAGACCAGACATTTTTATGGTAACCACTAAAACGGGATGCGACATCACATGTACATTTTTAATCCAGTCCTCGCTCCTTTCTTCGGCATTTTATCATCCCAACCACTGGTGCCCGCTAGATCTTTCTGCAACGAGGAAACTATTCTGTGCCATCTAACACAGGACCCCTAGCCATGTGTGCCTGCTGAGCACTGGAAATGTGGCTAGGCAGCAGGACTGAGAACTGAGTGTTTAATTTCATTTTAATTAGTAATTTATTACTTATTATTATAATAACTTTATAATTTTTTTAAAGATTTTATTTATTTATTTATTTGAGAGAGAGAGAGAGAGAGCACATGAGAGGGGGGAGGGTCAGAGGGAGAAGCAGACTCCCCGCCGAGCAGGGAGCCCGATGCGGGACTCGATCCCGGGACTCCAGGATCATGACCTGAGCCGAAGGCAGTCGCTTAACCAACTGAGCCACCCAGGCGCCCCTAACTTTATAATTTTTTTTAAAGATTTTATTTAATTGAGAGAGAGAGACAGAGATAGCAAGAGAGAGCATGAGCGGGGAGGAGAGGGAGAAGCAGGCTTCCCACTGAGCAGGGAGCCCGATGCGGGGCTCGAACCCAGGACCCCGGGATCGTGACCTGAGCCGAAGGCAGGCGCTTAACTGACTGAGCCAGCCCGGCGCCCCAGGATCTTTGATTAGTTTAAATTTAAATAGCTACATGTGTCTAGAAGATATGGGATCCAGCAGCACAGCTCCAGAACTCTTTCCCACAGAGTCTTGAAATATGGGTGCTCTCAGGTTACGGGGGAACTTAGGTTAAGACAGGCTGAACAGCATTACAGTTTGCCAAAGACAGCAAGAAACTCAAAGCTCCAAAAACTCAAGCTATTTTTAAAAACTGCTAGGGAACCCTACTGTTCCACTATTTTCCGGAGTTTCTTAGGATCAGCTCCCAACGTGAGACGTGAGAGAAGAAAGAGCAAAGAAGAAAGCCCACCCAAGTTCTGCAACCGAAGTTCCTGTCCCAACAGAGAGAGGGGGTTCGGTCCGTTCTACAACAGAGACCAGCAGCATGCAGCTTCGGGGTGAAATGGGGCAGCAAAGCGAAGCAAGGGGCTGCCTAGAATAGAGATCACTTTCAATTCACAAAGGAGGTCTAGCTGGAATGCAACAAAGCCCTCGGAGGGTGAGACGGCCTGAGTGAGATAGATGCCCAACGAGCATACCGGCTCTCTCTCATCGTTTCCTTCTGTTTGGGGAGCAAGTGCAAACTCTGGGACCTGTGGAGGAAGCAGCAGCCAGCCCCTGTCCCAGCCTTCCTCCGGTTACATAGAGACCTCATTTCTCACTGCCCCCCAGTACAGAGCTGACCAGTGCCTACTGGCAATGCCGCGTCTGTGGCGATGTGTCCTTGTCCCGCCCGCCTTCCGCACGGCTCCCGGACTGCACACCCATCAAACAGCCCAGAGCCAGGCTGGCGAGCAACTGGAACCTTGTCCCCTGCTGGCAGGAGTGTGAACTGACACAACCATTCAGAAAATCCGTCCCGAGGGATGTACTAAAACAGAGCAAGCCCACTCCTGGGTAAATACATACCCGACGTGTACATATTTTCACCAAAAGACATGCACTTCAATATTCATGGCAACATTACGCAAAGCACCCTGAAACTGGAAACCCCAGAAATCCAAAAAAACAATGCAGAGGGTAAACTCGGTGTGTTTCTACGTGGGAGTGCTACACAGCAATGAAAACGGATGATGTGCAACCACGTGTAGCCCCAGGCTACACGTGTCAGGCATCAGGATGGGCTAGAGCGGCACCGACCACAAAAGAGCATCATTCTGGGGGCGCCTGGGTGGCTCAGTTGGTTAAGCGACTGCCTTCGGCTCAGGTCATGATCCTGGAGTCCCTGGATCGAGTCCCGCATCGGGCTCCCTGCTCGGCAGGGAGCCTGCTTCTCCCTCTGACCCTCCCCCCTCTCATGTGCTCTCTCTCTCTCATTCTCTCTGTCTCAAATAAATAAATAAATAAATAAAAATCTTTTTAAAAAATTAAAAAAAAAAAAGAGCATCATTCTGTCATCGTGTTGGATAGAGGCTTCCCGCATTCTGCATCCTTCGTTGTATAGAAAGTACAGAAATGAGCCAATTAGTTCAAGCTGTTCAGAAAGGTAGAGGTGGCCGTGACTGAAAAGGGATGGGGGAGGGAAGAGGAAACTCCAGGGTGCCAAGAATGTTCTTCCCGTGATCTGAGTGTTGATCTGATGGGTGTGCTCGGTCGTAAAAAGTCAATAAACTGTTCACTGAAGATACATAGCTACACCTTTCTGGATATAGTCTTCAATAATTTTTTTTTTAAGATTTTTTATTTATTTATTTGACAGAGAGAGACACAGCGAGAGAGGGAACAGAAGCAGAGGGAGTGGGAGAGGGAGAAGCAGACTTCCTGCAGAGCAGGGAGCCCGATGCGGGGCTCGATCCCAGGACCCTGGGATCACGACCTGAGCCGAAGGCAGGTGCTTAACGACTGAGCCACCCAGGTGCCCCTTCGATAATTTTTTTAAAAAGCTCTATCCATCCTCAAGGGTCAACTCAAAACTCACCACTTCCATGAACCATGAAAATAGCCTACAGCAATCTTTCATTTTCTCATCATCAAAAACAAACAAATAAACAAAAAAAACCCTCATATTATTTCAGGCACATACATTTCAGTGGATCAATCAAAATGTAAACACTGTACTTTTTTTTTTTAATGTTTTATTTATTTATTTATTTATTCATGAGAGTCAGAGACAGACAGAGAGAGAGGCAGAGGCAGAGGGAGAAGCAGGCTCCCCGCCTAGCAGGGAGCCCGATGCGGGACTCGATCCCAGGACCCTGGGATCATGACCTGAGCCAAAGGCAGATGCTTAACCATCTGAGCCACCCAGGCACCCCAACACTGTACTTTTTTAAACCCCCCTCAGTGTTTGCCACAGTATTGGTCACAGAATATGTATTTCACAAACTCTTGTAAACCAAGCACATCTTTTCTGCTATTATTTAAAATTGTTTAAGTGGCAAACACAGGTATTATCTCATACTTTCTGTGAATTTTCAAACAGCTGAGTTCAGTTAAGCACACATTTCCTTACACATATAAAAATGGAAAACATTGCAACAAAAAAGCCTGGAATTTTCCATCCACACAGCTGTTGCTACAGAGCGTCTGTGGTGTAACCTTCTCTTAATGGAACTCACTCCCACAATCCCACACAAGAGAAATGATTTCATTCCACTGCAGCCCCATCACCGTACTGGGCAAAGGCGTCACAAGTAATCAAGGAAGGAAGAAAAGACTCCCCAAAAATGTGATGGAAAGCATGAAAACTATTACAGTGTACTAGATCCAGAATTTGAAAATCCATGGTAAATGCTATTTTTTTTTCGTGTTCCCAAATGACAGTTGACTAATTAGTATGCTTATTCTGTCACTCATAAACTATGAGGGCAGAGGACAAGAAAAGTATGAATGCAGAGACGAGTCGTAAGTTACTGCAGTCATGTCTGGGCGCCCTGCAAGTGCATAGTAAGAAGGATTCTCGCTGACAAACACTGCCAGTTCAGATTAATCAAGGGGGAGCTCTTTCCTTCACGGCTTGTTCCTCACTTCTCCTTTCCTTCCAACCGAAGGCTTGCCACATGCAAAGAGTCTGGCCTCTTGAAATGTTCTTCTTTTTGCTTGGTTTCATCAGCCCTGCAGAAGGAGGGGGAAAGTAATCTCCGATTTGCAGAAATGAGAGAAAGACAGGAGATTACGGATTTCCTTAGAACTTTCACCTCTGCTCTAAATAAACAGTTGCAAATAATGTCCCCATTCCTGTAGTTTCGTGGGGAAGTTCGGTGCCCTTCGGAGAGGGGTAGTGTGACATATTTACAGACATCCAGAGGGAAAGCAGAACAGAACATCCAGCAAGTACCTTCTTTAAAAAGACTCTTATCAAGCTTCCACAGAGCCCCAAGTGCCAGATAACGAACACAGAAGCCACAAAATCCAAGCACCAGTCCAGCTAAAGCTGTTTGGGGCACTGTGTGTTAGGTGACCTATGACTTTTCACTTGGTAGCAGTTACAAAATTCTTTCTTGGATTAAAGAACTTTCCAGAAATAGTCAAATTTATCATCTCAGTTCTAAGGAGTGAACTAAAAGTAAAAACTTAGTCACACAGATGCCCCCTCCCTCTTCCCCATCCCCTCTCTGTACCTCTGTGTCTCTCTGTCTCTGTCTGTCTTCCTCTCCCTCTCCACATCAGACCCTTACTAGTTCAGGCAACCCCGTAAATATTACTCTTTGGACCCCGGGGGAGAGAGACTGACCCTGCCCAGGGCTTCACGCCACAGGGGACACGCTCCCTTATCCAGCAGTATTCATCTGTTGTTCAACAAGCTCTCTGATCTTTGTCTTGGACTGCTAATAGGAGCCTTGCTTGCATCCCTTCAGACCACTGAGTACCCAGAAATTATTGGCTTATTTTATCTGCCTCTCCCAATCAGATGCTAGTTCTTTGAGGATGGAGGCTCTATCATTTTCTTGAACCGTCAGGCAGAGAAAGCACTTCATAAGCACGTGTCAGACAGAACATCTGGACCAGGAGTCTTTGTTCAATATATTTCGAGCAAAGAGTAGCAAAGGTACATGACTTTGGCGTGAGTCCCTAGAGCATCCCAAACGTGAATCCTCTCTTGGACTTAATCACCAGGCATTCCCTTGGAGGTCCCACTCATCAAAGGCTTAGAATTGCCTTGTAAGTTACATTTATTGACGTGTTTGCCCCACAAAACTGGTGACTGGATGGTCAGTGCATTCTGCTGTATTTACAGTGAAACAGGTCCCGGGACTCTGCACGTTTTCCATGCAGCATTTGTTACGAAGATATCAAAGCACACGACTGGCAATGTGGATGTGAAAGCAGAGATGGGACTGCTTAGGCGGCGGGTGGTTCAGGGGAAGGCGGCACTGTTGGAAGATCTCGGGCTCCCTTCAGTCACCCCCACATTGCTGCAGGGAGCAGGGAGCGTTGCAGTCAATCCAGCCTGCACCAGCCATGCATCCTTACACACCTGGGAAGCCCACACCAGGCTGCCAAAATCTCCCCCACTTCCCAAAAAGAGATGCCCATGCTTGCCACAGCGCCTTTAATTAATCCACAAGGCATCAGTTGCCCTTTGGTTGAGACATTTTTTCCCCCCTAAATACCCATCTCCAAACACTTGCTTTGCGGCTCGTGATTCCACATAGAGCCATCAGTCATGAACGTTAATTGCGTCTCCCTACCCTTATCTCCAACTGCTTCTCCCACCGCACCCATTCACCCACCATCCACATCTGCCGATTCGCTGCTCAAACCAACACAGTCCTATCTAGGGCTCTGCCCTTGCAGTTCTCTCTGCCCAGAACTTTCTCCCTCCCTTGAACCGCAGAGCCAACACCCTTCCTTCATTCAGATCCCTGTTCAAGTTACAAATAACAGAAATTCCTTCTCCAGCCAACTTGCACACTCAAGGAAATTCACTGGCATGTCGGGCCCTAAGGCTAGTGAGAAGCAAGAGTTGAATATGGGCTCAAAAAATCCACGTGGTCAGGACTGGATTTTTCTCTCCACTTCTCAGTGCCACCCAGGCAGCCTGAGTTTCACTTCCACACCAAGTCTCTATATCTGTCATGGGCCCCAGTGGGTGTCAGCCATTCAAGGGGCTTCCTCATTCGAGTCCCAATGAGCAAAGACGCTATTCCGGCAGCACCCAGGGACGAGTGAAGTTTTTTCTCCCAGAAGCCCTTGCATCCCACTGAAGACATCTTTGGAACCAGCAGGGAAGAAAGGAGCTTCAGCTGGGATGCAGCTCACGTACACATGTGATGCAAAAAATGGGGGGGGGGGGCGGCTAAATTCCTCAAGAGGAAATCAGGGTTCTGTAGAACACAGAAGTGGCCAATCGCTGCTGGAAAGACCAACCACAAACGTCCAATATATTGTGTATACGTAATGACTTACGATGTTAAAAACCTAAAGTCACTTTAAAATACAGAGTAAAAGTCTACTTCTCTAAAACCGTTTCTCACCTCAACTTGTAGCTTCCTCAATTTTAAGGGCAACGGAAATTTTTTTATATCTTGATTGTGGTGATAGTTCCATGACTGTTTAAACTGGTAAAATTCATAAAACTGTAGCCAAGTCTACAGACTTTATGGAAAGGGCGAGATAGACAATATTTTTGACTTTGCAGATCAAAGTCTGCCATTGGAGCAAGAACGCAGTTATAGGCACTATGTAAATGAGGAGGAGAGGCTGTGTGCCAATAACACTTGATTTATAAAAACAAGCAGTGGGGGAAAAAAAAAAAAAAAAAACAAGCAGTGGGCCAAATTGGACCCAGGAGCTGTATGTAGTTGGAAGACTTTTGAACTCCACATTTGCAAAAGAGTGAATTTTACCATATACACATTATACCTCAATAAACAAACCAAAAAAAAAAAAAAAAAAAAGTAAAGCAGAAAAAAACATACACTCCAGAAAAAAAAATGGTGGTTCCTTCAACTTATTGGAAGTGAAGACTTTATCAAGAGAATGGATGGAGTTATTTTATTGTTTGTAAGAGGGACTGTTGACAGTAATTGTGCAACAGATGAGCCAGAAAGTTTACAGAAAGTTAAACAGGGAATTTCAAACTTGACTCTTGAAGATTATTTTATCAACTCACTTGGAAAATTCACCTAGAAGTCAAGTACCTTCCCTCTGTCCTTGACAAAGACACCTGCAGCTGGGTGAGCCCCCCGTCAACACTCTAAACCGACTTGTTTTGGTGTGGTTTGGTTTGGTTCAGTGGGAATACTTTAAGGCTTAGCCTCTTGCACTTGTGGTTTTTTTATTGTTTGCTTCTTTTATGCCAAAGCAATCTTTATCAGACATAGATTGTAGATAAGAGCCAGTCATTTCTTCCCCCTGTCTAAACAATGGCACAAACAAAGCATTTCTGAGGCTTTAAGCCCACCAGAATAGAAAGAGAAATCAAACTCCTAGGAACCAGAAAGTGAACACTCTCAGGAAAAAAATAAATTTTAAGCAGGAGAGTTCAAAATCAGCACTCATCAGCTGGCATTCAAACACCCAAACTTGATGTATGCAAGTGATGTGGGGGTGTTACTGTACGTGTGGAAATTCAGGTTGTATAAAAGATACACAATCAGCCTCCAGCATCTGGATTTTTTTTCAAGATGTAGAAAAAAGAAGTCAAAGTGTTCATCTCCTCTTGCAGTAGAAGAAATAGGCTTTTAAATGCAAGGTAGCTCACATGAGGATCAGCCAGAATTTTTTCATGAAGATGTCCCTTATAACACACGAATGTCAGTCCTTCAGGAGACGTGTATTAAGGGGCAGATGCCATGAGGCATGGCTCCAGAAGGACAAATGAGACATGAGCTGCCCTTAAACATTGGGAGCCCAACTAAGAAGACAGATGCACACAAATATTTAAGAAAATGTGTTGTGTTACCATCGAGTCTCGAAATACTTTAACAACTCCAGGCAAATTTAATTTATAAGAGCTGAGGCTAAACGTGAAAGCAGTATCATTTCTCTTTGAGGCAATACTACTAAGAAGATACGATCACTGTCTTCCTGCCACTGGCAGCCATCTCCTACTCGGCATCGTGGCCGCCCTCAGACCTCTGGTGAAGCCCCAGATCATCGGCGGACCAGAAAGTTCACCAGACGCCAGTCAGACTGGTATGTTAAAATTAAACACAACTGGCGGAAACCCAGAGGCATTGACATTAGGGTGTGCAGAAGAGTCAAGGGGCAGATCTTGATGCCCAACACTGGTTTCGGCAGCAACAAGAATGCAAAGCACATGCTCACAATGTCTCCTCCAAGAACCACAAAGCTGTTGTGGAAAGAGCGGCCCGGCCGGCCATCGGAGTCACCAATCCCAACGCCAGGCTCCATAGCGAAGAAAATGAGTAGACAGACAGCTTATGTACATGTGGTAATGAAACCATAAAACTACAAAAAAAGAAAATATGATCAAAAGAGTCACACAAGAGAAAAAAAAAAAAATTCATTTTCTCCTTCTACTAAGTCGTGGGCTACCACAGATAGGGGTACAGAATTTTCTCTCTTTAAAAAAAAAATGCCAGGGCGCCGGAGTGGCTCAGTCAGTTAAGCGTCTGCCTTCGGCTCAGGTCCTGATCCCGGGGTCCTGGGTTCAAGTCCCACATCGGGCTCCCTGCTCAGTGGGGAGTCTGCTTCTCCGTCTCTTTCTGCTCGTGCTCTTCCCTCCCCCTGCTCGTGCTCTCTCTCAAATAAATAAAATCTTTCTTAAAAATGCCAATACAAGAGAATGCTTCTTTTTACTCATTTTTTTGGTGTGATTGTTTTGTTTTTGTTAACGTCAGATTAATATTACGAAAAGGAATGAGGAGTAAGATAAAGCTAGAAGGGACCATCAGAGTTAATGTTAATAACAATCCTGGTCTCAGTAGCCATCAGAACATTTTAGAGACAGAATTGTGAATTGAAACAACCAAGCCAGGAAGATAAGTTAAAAACATAAAGTCATTTTTTCCATTGAGTCATTTCCTACAATCAGACATAAATATCTGCAACACTATTTGCCCAGGACATAAAATGGATAAGTTGAGAACAGCTCCTACAATTGATTAGATTCACTGCAAGTTAATTTTGGGATGTGAGACCTGATATAAGGAGTTCTTAAACTGTACAGATACCTCAGAAGGATCACCAAGGGCTCTTGTCTCAATGCAGATTCCCAGGCAACCTCCCCAGAGGGTCTGATTCAGGAGACGAACATGGAACCAGGAGTTTATGAAGTCATTCCAAGGACCTTGTCGTATTCCTCCTCTGGCCAGGAGGGAACCTGGAAATGTGGAAGCAGTCATCTGCTGTGTGACCAAACCTCTGGGCAACACTTAACCCAGAGGTTCCCAAACCTCACCACCATTGACTCTTCAGGGCACCCGCCAAGAATAATTTGCGATGGACCAAGGGGACTGCGCTGGATGCTGTCTAGTCCATTTATAATCATTCAACAAGCAAATCAAACTGTTTAAGAGGATGCATTTGTCGTTAAATTGCATCAATTCCATCATTGCTTTTCCATAAACAGTGTCACTAAGATGTTTATTTCCTTAACATGACAGCTAATCCTATTTCTCTGAAGCTACCAGTTTTCCCACGTCAGCAGAAAAACTTTATCAGTGTTTCTTTTTCTTCGCAAAAAAGAATCGCACACTGTCAATGTGAGGCATTTATAAAACCCCTATTGCTCTCTCGACAAGTAAAGGAATCTCAGTGCCTGGAAGAAATTTAGTTATGTGATTCTGATTGCATAACTATATGATCTGTTGAGTCTTTGTACGCAAAAAACTATTTTTCAGCTAACCGTTAATTGGATGTGGGTCATTTGGTTTTGCAACTGTTACACTATGTGTTTATTGCTTATCTCTAAGTAAAGATACTGGTGTGCCTAAATGATCTGCCTGAATGAATAGGAGATTTGGCAATTGTGTAATCCAGGGGTTGGCAAATTATAGCCTGCCACCTGTTTTTGTAAAAAAAAAAAAAAAAAAAAAATTTGTGTTATTGGCAAACAGACATGCCCATTCATCCGTTCATTTAGATATTGTCTATGGTCCACTTTCCAGCAACAACAGCAAAGCAGTTGTCACAGAGACCATATGGCCTTCCAACCCAAAATACTTACAATCTGGCCCTTTTCCAGAAAAGTTTGCCAACCCTTGATCTTGTCACTTGAGACCACCAAAGTTAGAACTCCGCCACAAAAGGGCCGGATAGATGAAAATGCGAGGTGTTGACAACGGCACCATACAAACATAGACCAACGTGGAAGGAACTGCAGTGCATGAAAGCAATAGAAGAAATCACAGAAAAAAGAGCTGTAGATTTTACTACATTTAATTTAAATGTCTTTTAATTTAAAATGAAAAGGAAGGGGCGCCTGGGTGGCTCAGTGTGTTAAGCGTCTGCTTTCCGTTCAGGTCATGATCCCGCTTGTGCTCACTCTCGTTATCTTTCTCTCTCTCAAATAAATAAGTCTTTTAAAAAAAATTTTTTTTTAAATAAATGAAAAGGAAAAACATTGCAAGAAAGACTACAAAGAGGTCAATGTGCTCAGTATCTCAAGAAGTCTCACTAATTTGTAGAAAAGCTCAATGGAAGAAACATAAAAGGAATGGATACAAATTGCCACTTTGCAGAACAGGAAGTATACAAAACTGATAAAGATGTGAAAAGCTCAACCCAACCAGTCATCAGAGAAATTCAAAGTATAATGAAGTAACATTTGCAATTGGCAAAAACAGAGTGAAGCACTGAATACTGTCAAATGTTAGTAGAGATACGGATACGAGGCACCCTTGTGTTCTAAGTACAGAAGGACATTTTGAAGGTCAGTTGGCAACACCTATTGAAAGTTTAAATACAAGGACTTTTGACCCCACAAATTAAATTCTTGATGTTCGGGCGCCTGGGTGGCTCAGTTGGTTAAGCGACTGCCTTCGGCTCAGGTCATGATCCTGGAGTCCCGGGATCGAGTCCCGCATCGGGCTCTCGGCAGGGAGTCTGCTTCTCCCTCTGACCCTCCCCCCTCTCATGTGCTCTCTCTCATTCTCTCTCTCTCAAATAAATAAATAAAATCTTTAAAAAAAAAAAAATTCTTGATGTTCACCCTAGCGAATGCTTGCCCTTGTTTCCAAGACTGTATGTCATACAAATCTGGAAGAGGTACACCACACTCTCTGTGCAGTGATCATGGAGCATGAAGCAGAAGTGAATACACCAATGTTGAGAGCGGTTCCAAGATTATTACCACTCCAGAAGAAGTGGTTTGCAGGGCCCCCTGGGTGGCTCAGTCGTTGAGCATCTGCCTTCGGCTCAGGTCATGATCCCAGGGTCCTGGGATCGAGCCCCGCATCGGGCTCCCTGCTCAGCAGAGAGCCTGCTTCTCCCTTTCTCTCTGCCTGCTGCTCCCCCTGCTTGTGCGCTCTCTCTAGCTCTGTTAAATAAACAAATAAAAATCTTAACAAAAAAAATAATAATAACTGGGGCGCCTGGGTGGCTCAGTTGGTTAAGCCACTGCCTTCGGCTCAGGTCATGATCCTGGAGTCCCGGGATCGAGTCCCGCATCGGGCTCCCTGCTCGGCGGGGAGTCTGCTTCTCCCTCTGACCCTCCCCCCTCTCATGTGCTTGCTCTCTCTCATTCTCTCTCTCTCAAATAAATAAATAAAATCTTTAAAAAAAAAAAAAAAGAACTGGTTTGCAAACCAATATATCCATGAAAATAGCATTGAGGGGTTTTTGTTTTTGTTTTTTTTATCCTATCTTAAGGGGCACCTGGGTGGATCAGTTAGTTAAGCAGCCGATTCTTGGTTTCAGCTCAGGTCATGATCTCAGGGTCGTGAGGTCCAGCCCCGCATCAGGCCCTGCGCTCAGATTCTCTCTCCCTCTCCCTCCTGCGCTCTCTCTCTCTAATAAATAAATGAAATCTTTCCAAAAAATCATATCTTCAACTTGTTATGGGTTGAATCATGTCCTGCAAACAAGGTATGTTGAAGTCATAACCCCCAGGACCTCAGAACGTGGCTTTATTTGGAAACAGGGTCTTTCCTGAGGTAATGAAGCCCCACTGAGGTCATCGGGGTGGGTCTTACTCCACGATGACTGGTGTCAATACAGAAAGGGGAATTTGGGACACAGACACACACAGAGGGCGGTCGATGTGAACACACACAAGCAGAAGGTGGCCATGTGACTGAGGTGAGGCACGTATACGCTAAGGAATGCCTTAGAAACCAGCTACACTTCTGTCCTCACTTACTTGAGCCAATGTTCTCTGTCACCAATGCCACTTGGAATTGGGTTTCTGCAACTTACATTCAAAACAGTCCTACCCAGAAAGGAACAAACAAAATGTGGGAGAATAAATGCAGAAAACAGCAGAAGCTGACAGAGACAAGGAACAATCCTCCCCTAGAGCCTTCATGGGGAGCAAAGCCCTGCGATTACCTTGATTTCAGACTTCCAGCCTCCAAAACTGCGAGACCACGAATTTCTGTTGTTTTAAGCTATCCAGATTTTGGTACTTTGTTACGGCAGCCCTAGGAAATGAATCCATAATCCATCACTTCTCCCCCCAAACACCCAGTCATTTCTGGAGGGTCTGTACACATACTATCTGTAAATGCACAGAACATGATTGAGAGAAGTTTACATTCCAGTCAGTAACGGGTACATATGGGCAGAACCTGCAGATGACATATGAGGTGAGCCTGGCCTTTCTATATAGATTATTTGAAAATCCAGCAGCCAATATGAGTACTTGTTTAAGTAAAAATTCTTTTTTAAAGGTGAAATGGTGAAGGGCATGCCCAGTGCCTCTCCCTTCTTCTGGAATAAGCGCCCCTCTTCTGGAACCCACCCCTCTCCATCCAACTATTTGGCTCATACAAAGGCATCCACCATCGATTGGTCCTGCAGGTGCACTTTGGGACCAAGCTGGGTCCCTTGGGTCCGACGGAATCCCTCCCTGTCAGCACAGCTGAAGACCTAAGCCTGGGACATACGGGCCGCTGTATCCATTACTTCTCAGGAGAAGCAGCTCTGGGGGCAGAGAAGAAAGCCAGTTCCAAAAGGGAAGCCGAGATGATGGGCAGACATCTCTCTAAGGACTAGCGGCCTTGGAAACCCTGTTTCCTGCCACTCCAGAAACCAGCTACACCTCTGTCCTCACTTACTTGAGCCAATGTTCTCTGTCACCAATGCCACTTGGAATTGGGTTTCTGCAACTTACATTCAAAACAGTCCTACCCAGAAAGGAACAAACAAAATGTGGGAGAATAAATGCACATGATTCTAAACACCCAGTGAGAAAATGCTCAACCTTTTCATTATCAAAGGAATACAAATTCTTTTAAAATGGGATCTGTCTTTTTTTTTTTTTTTTACGATTTTATTTATTTATTTGAGAGAGAGAGAGTGAGAGAGAGAACACAAGAGGGGTTAGGGTCAGAGGGAGAAGCAGACTCCCCACCGAGCAGGGAGCCCGATGTGGGACTCAATCCCGGGACTCCAGGATCATGACCTGTGAGCCGAAGGCAGACGCTTAACCAACTGAGCCACTCAGGCGCCCTGGGATCTGTCTTTAAAAAAAAAAAAAAAAAAAAATTCAGTGGCATCTATGCTGTATGTTTCTTGAACGGAAAATCTCAAACTCGGGGTTGAGATATGATATGCATATCTAGGTTGAGATATGATAAGCATATTTTATTCTCCTTTATTACTCCTTTTCTGTATTTGCTAAATCCTTACCAACAAGATTGTATTAATTCTGCATTAAAAATTAATTTTCCTTTTTTTCTTTTCCCCCTTTTTTTTTTAAACAAAAGTCTTACAAGAAATCAAGTGTGAAACATTCAGGACCGAGACACTGAGGTATTTTCAAAGAATTGCAAGTATTTGCAGGGAGAAAATGAGCAAAGACTCCAGGGTGACTTCATGGTTTACAGCACATAATTTTTGGCTTCTTAGCACACCTATTATAGCATATTTACTACTAATCTGGGTTTAATAGGTGTGCCATTACCATGATTATGTCATATATTTAAATACTTTAATGTATCAGATCCTGCTAAATGGTGTGGTAGCTTATAGTTTTGCTCACCAATACTCAAGGACCCTCCCTGAGGAAGGATTACACATCCCCACTCAACAGGGGCGCCTGGGCGTCTCAGTCAGTTAAGCATCTGACTCTTGGTTTTGGCTCAGGTCATGATCTCAGAGGTGTGAGATCGAGCCCCATGTCGGGCTCTGCGCTCGGCATAGAATCTGCTTGAGGTTTCTCTCTCCCTCTGCCTGTCCCCCCAGCACT
The DNA here is from genome assembly GCF_011800145.1 of Mirounga leonina. Classification (NCBI taxonomy): domain Eukaryota; kingdom Metazoa; phylum Chordata; class Mammalia; order Carnivora; family Phocidae; genus Mirounga; species Mirounga leonina. The sequence continues at coordinate 6,211,429 of NW_023270649.1, forward strand.
CGCGCTCTCTCTCTCTCAAATCAACACATAAATCTTTAAAAAAAAAAAAAAAAAAGTCCCCACTCAGGTGTTGCCAGGTGACTTGCTGCCCCCAGCGAAGGTGAGAAATACGATGCTTCAGGGGGATGTTTTATGATACGGTTGTCATCTTCCCTCATCTCCCATTCCATCAGTCCCCAAGTGACTACAATGAGCAGACGCCCCAGGCCCACTTACAGCGATACATAGCAAAAGCAAGAAATAAGCTAAGTTGTAAAGTCACGGCCTTGTTTGTTACTGTGCCATCACGAAGCCTATCCTCACTAGGACAATGGGAACCCAAGAAAAGATACCATCAAGAATCTTTGCAAAGAAAAGGCAGATGGCTCGTACTGGGTTGCAAAACACATTTTAACTACTGTTCTATCCTCTTGCTATTTTTACACACTGTAATTATTCTTCTTGATATTTTACTAACTTAGCAAAAGGTTCTAGTGCTTTTTGAGGCTGATTAACAAGCAAGCTAAGGGAAAAGCTTGGCTGGATGAGAAGCTTTACCATTTCTAGCACAGCTCACACTGCACAAATCACACTGTCATCATAATCAAGCACAAACAAGGCCACATCACTGTAATACATGATCCAGCCCGTGATTCCCTCCACACTATACACCACCCCCTCTCCGTCGCAGAAGTAGAGGAGAATGCAACGGGAATCACACAAGCGGCTCATAGTAATTTCTCCCAGATCTGTTTTTACTCCACTTCTAAGCCTGAGTTTAGACCTAAGATTTTTGTCTCATGGACGCTAACTGAAATCATTTTGTTAGATTCGGGCTCAGCGTGTGAAGTGTGCATATGGGGGCTGAAGTGGGGGGAGGGGAGGGAATGCCTTTGTGCTGCATCAGGGATATGCAAAAATAAAGAAATAGCCCCTCGAGTAACCGTAAAGGAAGAACGTTGTTCAAAGTAAGTCGATGGCTACCGTCTTCAGTGATCTTGTGCATGAAAGGAATGCAGAGAAGGGTGAAATCACTTTCAGAAAGGAGACTGAGCTCATCGTCATCCAGAGCAAAAGAGCTGCTCGAGGGGCGCCTGGGTGGCTCAGTCGGTTGGGCGACTGCCTTCGGCTCAGGTCGTGATCCTGGAGTCCCGGGATCGAGTCCCGCGTCGGGCTCCCTGCTTCTCCCTCTGACCTTCCCCCCTTTCATGCTCTATCTCATTCTCTCTCTCAAATAAATAAATAAAATCTTAAAAAAAAAAGCTGCTCGTGAACTCAAGCACACACCCCACCTACACGCACAGACGGAATACCAAGGCAAGTATTTGTACCCAGGTTTAAATGACTTTTCCAAAAACAAACAGACAAACAAACGAAAAAACCCTTTCTTTCCAAACCACACCACTAAGAGCTGGGGCTTTGTCTTGGATGTCGATGTTAAACCTCCTGGAGTTGGGTCAGTGAATTTCTGCTGCGGTCAAACGTTCAGCTTTAAGTCAGTTTTGACTTCAATAGGTAAACCAGAACGTTTTATCAAAATAAAACTTCCCTGTGGTCCAGGGCAGCTTTGCCCATGTTACTAATGCCATTCAATGCCAACACTGGCTGAGAGGTCAATCTCTGGCAAATTAAATGGTACCCTCATGACCTAGTCACCTCCCAAAGGCCCACTTGCAAATACCATCGTCCTGGCAGTGAGATTTCAACCTATGAATTGGAGGGACTGGGGGCGGGCACCAACATGAAGACCACAGCATCCCTGGAAGAGCTCACTGCAGTTGTTTGTCAAATCCTGGCATTGTTTTACTCATGGCAGTGGTACTAAACAGAAGATCCCACCCTCAATCTCTAAAAGCAATAAATGCTTTAGAAATGATCAGACTGATAATTTGTAAATTACCAAGACTGATCATTTGTGCCTCAATGCATATCATTTGGAAAGCAGTTTTAATGATAGATGGTCTCATTAGAGAATAAAATGGAATACGCTTTTTACATCATTATTTCTGAATTAATTTATATGACCAAGTGCTTTGTATGTTTTCTATGACTATAGATTTTCTACTCTAGAACACTCCAAAGGGCAATTCTGACGGTGCAATAAACTAATATATGTAAAGCTCCCATTGTCAGTTAGCATACACTAAATTTTACTTACTTTTCTTCCAGTAGAACATCTAGACTTTGGACAAGTTAATGAAAACCAAGCCCTGGAAGTCATGCGAACAAGCCATTCACAGCAATCCAAGGCTGTAAATTTTCACATTTTAAAAGTGTACCCCATCACCAGCCCTAATCTAATGCCACAGGAGTTCCCAGCTACTTAAGCAATTACTTCAGTTACAGCACAATTACGCTTACCTACCAGTGCCAACAGGGAAAAATAACAATGAAAATTGAAATTCAGCTTAAACATTGACACCCAGGCACAATTCATGGACCGCAGAACGGGAAGGACGTAAATTGTTTCCAGTTTCCCTCAACACTGCAGAGAAGAGCATGAAACAGGTAATAAATCAAACTCTAATTTAGAAATTTCCTGGGATTATACTTTCATTGGTGATCTTTTTACTCCAGAAGCACTCCGAAGGCTCCCTCATCAGTAAAAGAAAGATACAAGCACCTCATCTCTTTACAGATCGTAGCTGATGGGTCACACTCCCCAGCCCGCCTCTCAAAAACGTATGTGCACCTGACTCTGGTTTTTTGGGGGTTTTTTTTTTGGTATGTGATCCTAAATAGCCTTCACGTTTCAGGGCATTTTCCAATCACATGGAAATCAATTCTCCTAAATTATATCATGCCATTCTCTCGGGAGATAAAAAACGTTTTAATTGGGTGAGAAAAGGGATTTACTACTTCAACAGCTCTTTGTAAAAATTCCTTTCACTTTCTCAGCATCAGAGCCCCCGTTACTGTTGTTGCCTCATCTCTTTAAATTCTGTTAGATGGTGTTGCTATTTTTCAAATGCATTGTGCGTGAAGCGTGCCTTTACATTTCTATAGCACTCAGGACACAATGTGTATCCTGGGTTCTCTTTGCCTCTAAAGGATGGATGACAACCCAACTACACGTCCCCCAGCATGGATCCAGGAGGCTTTGAGACAGGTAAAGATCCATGCACCAGTGGCCCTATTCATGCTTTTTCTTCTACTTTATTAAAAAAAAAAAAATCAGTATCTTGTCAATACCTTCCTATTTAGTACTTGAACCATCTTGAGAAAAGTAAATTGTCCACTTAGAAATATTTTCTTGCTCTGTCCAAATCCATGAGGCTAAGAGACATGGAGATATTCCATTTAAAAATCATAAATAAAAACCCTACGCCTCTCAAGCAGAGATCAGCAAACCACACCTGTTGACCAAATAAGGGGCTGCCTGTTTTTATAAAGTTTTTCTTAAGATTTTATTTTTAAGGAATCTTTACACCCGACGTGGGGCTCAAACTCACAATCCCAAGGCCAAGAGTTAGAAGCTCTACCGACTGAGCCAGCCAGGCGCCCCTATAAATCAAATGTTATTGGCACTCAACCACACCCATTTGTTGACATATTGTGTATGGCTCTGGGGACCAAGTTGACAACTTTCCACAAAGACTCAATCCCCCACAAAGGCTAAAATAATTACGATCTGGGCCTTTACAGAAAACATTTGCCAATCCCTGCTCCAAAGAAGTACTAACAGACTAACATAGATCTTTCCAAATTATTTAGCAGCCATACTGAAAATTAAAAAAGGAACAAGTGAAGTTAATTTTAATATATTTTAGCCCAGTATGTGTAAATAGTGTCATTTCATCCCATGATCAATACTAAAGTTATTAAGAAATTGTCCTCTTTTTTCCTTCGTACCAAGTCTCAGAAGTCTACCTCACACAGCAATTGAGACTAGCCACCGTTCAAGAGCTTGGTAGTCACCGGTGACTAGCGGCCACCATGTTGGTCTCGGTAGCTCTAAACGACTTTCTAATGTGAAAGGAGAAAAGGAAGAAAAAAGGATGAATTTTTCGGTGAAGGCTCCAGCTTTACACAAGTGGAATGTGACATAACGGACTTCCTGCTCATGCAAAGCATATCCCCAGTAATATTTGGGACATAAGACATCATTTGTTCTGGGGCCCCTGGGTGGCTCAGTTGGTTAAGCGACTGCCTTCGGCTCAGGTCATGATCCTGGAGTCCCTGGATCGAGTCCCGCATCGGGCTCCCTGCTCGGCGGGGAGTCTGCTTCTCCCTCTGACCCTCCCCCCTCTCATGTGCTCTCTCTCATTCTCTCTCAAATAAATAAATAAAATCTTTAAAAAAACAAAAAAAACAAAAAAAAACATCATTTGTTCTGTCCCTGAAATTCGCACGTTAACTACGTGTCCTGATTTTCTCTGGCCACCTATGCGTTGGGCCCTGAGTCTTCCTGCTCAGTAAAATTTCAAGTGGGAGGCAGCGAATGGAGGGGACGTTGTCCTGGGGTCTCCACTCTGCGTGGGTGCCTCGAGTCAGAGTTTAATTGATTCTGAAAACCGCTGGTGTGCATACACTCACTAGCCTTGGAGATCAATTAAGGCTAAATTCATCCAGCCCAAGGGCTGCCAGGTGTCACGCAGAAGGCGCAGGCTGCGTCCCTCAGTACAAGGCTGCGATGCCCTCACCAACTCATGGGTCTACAAACTGGAAATGTAGACACCGTCTCCCTCTTCAGAAGGTTTTGCTTAAAAAAAAAAAAAAATGTGTGTTGTCCCACCAAGACACTAGAACACACCTTACGCAGAAAAAGAAAGAGTCTGCAGGATGAAGACTCACAGTAAGAGCGGACTACAAATAACCCTTCTTATTCCTATGGAAGAAAAAAATAACAGTGACTGTCTCCTTTTTGTTTCCAGGAAAGTAGGCCAGCGCTTCGGGAACCCTTGAAGTGCAGAGCTGGGGAATATGCACAGTGAGGTGACCAGAGTAATTTTAGAACAGGGAAGCTGTCTGGGAATCCACATAAAAATCCAAGTTGTAAAAACCAAGCCTTGTGCGTTCTGTTTCCTATACTCGAAAACTTGGTGGCACAATTCACTACTGTCCATCGTGGAGCCTTCTGTGTGCTCTTCCGAAGGCAACTCTAGCCGAGTTCAAAGCACAGGGTGAAAATCAGCTTGTGTGGTGGAGTGTCGTCAGGTGGGAGAACGGTGCAGCTGGGCAGTCGGGGGGACCTGGCACGTGACTGAATCATTTGGCAATTGTAGCATGATCAAAGCTGTCTACACAATTTGAACGAGAATAGACCTCCGCCCAAAAAATGAAGGAGAAAATGATCTAGTGACAGCGACAATTATGCACTTTTCCTTTTACTCATCTTGAAAAATCATCTGGGAGAAATTTTCTCACAGAAAGAACATAGAACCTTTATGTCGTTCTTTTTCAAATTAATCTCCTTGCAGAGCTCAAGATTCGAAGCACTGCCATCAATCCATGATTCAATGATCACTCAAAAGATGATTCCGTGCAGAATGAGGGTGATCTGTTAGGTGGCAGGAACGCTTTCTTTAAAACTGTATGCACACCAATGTGGTCACATGAGTATTAAAATCCAAGAGAAGGGCGCCTGGATTGCTCAGTTGGTTAAGCGTCTGCCTTCGGCTCAGGTCATGATCCCAGGGTCCCGGGATCGAGTCCCACATCAGGCTCCCTGCTCTGCGGGGAGCCTGCTTCTCCCTCTGCCTCTCTCTCTCTCTCTGTCTGTCATGAATAAATAAATAAAATCTTTAAAAAAAAAATCCAAGAGAAGGGCGCCTGGGTGGCTCAGTTGGTTAAGCGACTGCCTTCGGCTCAGGTCATGATCCTGGAGTCCCGGGATCGAGTCCCGCATCGGGCTCCCTGCTCGGCAGGGAGTCTGCTTTGCCCTCTGACCCTATCCCCTCTCATGTGTTCTCTCTCATTCTCTCTCTCTCAAAATAAATAAAATCTTTAAAAAAATAAATAAATAAAATAAAATAAAATCCAAGAGAAGGCTTGAAATAATTCCACCCCAACCGAAGACACCAGCATCTTCTAAGTTCTCCATGTTTTTCTTCTTATTTCAGCTATATTTTCGTATAGCTTCAGTTACAAGCAGAGGCATGAGGAGTACTTGTAAAGTCTCCAGAATTCCGTGGACACTCATCAGCTTCTCACAGGCTCTATGTGTTCGTCTTATTTTCCTGACAGCTTGCCTACTTTATCTAGAGATTTTTTTCTCCTACAAACCAGAAAGCCTGGTTTCCAAAAAGGAAAGCAGAAAATACATTGGAGAAAAAGGAGACTCCCAGGTATCTCCACTCTCAAGCCAGTTTTAAGTTATGCTATATTCATTCCAGAATTCCTCAGTACGTTGAAATAAAATCACTGTGAATGTACTTAACGCCAATGAAATGTATACTTAAAAATGGTTAAGATGGTAAATGTTGGGTTATGTATATCTTACCACAATAAAAAATAGAAGTAGAAAAAAATGAAGTAAAACCCAAAGGCCGTCCGCAAACAAAATGTCATCCACAACACAGGGTTGACGTTAAGTCTTGCTCCTAAGTTCCTGGCATCTACCAGACACTGAGTCTGCTTTTCCTCTGTGAGTTGAAGTTCCAAAAATTGTTCACCCTACTAAGCATATTTTTTTGGTCATACAAGCCATTCAGTCCTATCTCTGAACAGGATCATAATTTAAACATGCTGATAAAATACAGGATTATCGAGACTATTTACCTCATGGTCCAGTTATTTTGGCCTAAAGTGCAGACAAACAGAATTCCATTTAAGTATTATGGTAGGGCGCCTGGGTGGCTCAGTCGTTATGCGTCTGCCTTCGGCTCAGGTCATGATCTTGGGGTCCTGCGATCGAGCCCCGCATCAAGCTACCTGCTCAGCAGGGAGTCTGCTTCTCCCTCTCCCTCTACCCCCCTGCTTGTGCATGCTCTTTCTAATAAATAGATAAAATCCTTAAAAAATAAATAAATAAAAATAAATATTATGGTAATAGCCAATTACCTCTTCAAATTCCATGGCCACATTCCTACTTGTCCTTTGTTGACAGCCATCAACAATTTCTGTGTACTGGGAAATTGGTGGTGTTATTTTCACAAGTTATCAAATTCTTTCATGAGGATTTTTAAATTTTTTTCCTACTGAAAGCTAACTTATGAGTAGGTATGTTTTGCTTTTTTTTTTTTCCCCTGAGATTAAGCATTCCTTATGAAATTTCACACGTTTCCCATTTGCTGGGGGAGGACGACAAAGGCAAGGTTATCAAGGCAAAGGCCTTTCCTAGACATTGTCAGAGGTAGATGTGGGCGGCCAGGGCGGGGGGGATGGCAGCAAGGAGCCAAGGGCAAGAGCTACTGAGGAGCGGGGAGGGCCCAGGTGCAGGTGTTACCTAGAAAGAAGGGCAGGTGGGCCCCAGAGATGGCAGGGAAGGTAGGCATGGATGCAGATGATCCATCACTGCCAAGTTAAGAAATGAACAACGTTCTACCTGATGACCCCCATTAGTCAAGGTCATCTGCTGAGAGAGTGTGTGGAGAAGGGCCGGGAGAGAGCCATGCCAACCCAAAGAGCTCGGGTCTGGGGAAGCGGGGAGAGCTGAAGATGGCCTCGCAGAATCGCTCGCTCTCATGGGGGCCCAGCTGGGGTTGAAGATCATGATCTTTAGTAACGTGAACTCACTTGGTTGTGCAATTTTTCTTCGGCAGCCATCAGCAGTTTGGATGTGGACCAAGGACGGCAGATGGCTGGGCTGATTCAAGATCGGGCTTCCGCAAAGAGCAGTACATAACATTTCAGTTTGTTTCCAATATGAGCTCTGTTGGACCGATCAACTTCAATAAATTCTCCACTATAAACATCGGGTACAAAAAAATGCTCCCTAATGGATAAATACATTGTGGTACAGTTATATGTTGAACGCTGTGATGGCCTTGAGGATGAATGAGCTATAGCTCAGCGGAGAGAACATGACACACATAATGTCAAGTGACAGATGCGGGACCCCCCCCCCCAAGATACACACAGTGCAGTTGACAAATGTGAACCCCCCCCAAGATACACGCAGTACAGTTCCATTAATACAAAATCCATTCAGTTTAAGGGTGCATAAGTGCAGTAAAACTATACAGAAAAGCAAAATGATTATCCCCCAAGTCAAAACAGTGATAAATTCTAGTAGGGAATGATGGCTGGTGATCATGGGGGTTTCCTGAGCAGCTGGTAACATTCCCTCATTCTCAACTTGGGTGACTACTAGTTGTTCATTAAAATGTATATACGGTGAATGCTCTCTTATGTCCAGAAGTCATATGTCATAATAAAAGATAAAAAGAAAAGAGATAAATTCTCTGTGACTCCAGTAATTCAATTATCACTTGAATTCTCTACAAACAGAGATTAGCATTCTAATAAGCCAGGAACTATTTTTCAGGGGCAAGTATCAGCAACCCAAATCAAACCAGGCTAAGGGGGAAAAAAAAAAAAAAAGGAACACACTGGTTCATGTAATTGAATAATCCATGTGCGGCCTTCAGGCATGGCTAGATCCAGGTGCTCAAATGCTACCTACTAAGGTCTCTCTCTATTCCTTAGCACCATGTTTCTCAGTGCTTCAGTGCTATCTTAAGTCTCAAGCACTGATAAAGAAGATGGACTTTATCATGACTAGGTTTACATGTTACCAGCTTAGTAAGCAAGCAAGCAAATAACCAAAGAAAGAAAGAAACCTCTTTGTCAGCAATTGTAGCAAAAACCCATATCTGGCTCTTTCTGTATCATCATGGGTAACAACGGACTCTTCCCTAAGCAGTCACTGTAGCCAACGGATGTGACATGCTGTTTGGCCAGACCTGGTCCCTAAGTTTATCCCCAGAGCTCTGTATGTCACAGAGTGACAGCCAAGTGTTCCCTAAGGAAACTTTACTGGTTTTAACCAAAAGACAGGGAGGGAATAGCCATGGAAGCAGGCAAAACCACCAATGTGCACTATGAATATTTTCCACCTTCTTTTGGTGCTCTCACCAGTGATTTCCCCTCACTTTCCACTCGTATACATCAAACAAGCCACCTCCAAATAAAGAGCAAAGGCAAACAAAATAAAATACACACAAGAGACCCAAGAATTGAGAAAGCAGCCAAAAGCCTTGAAAGAATGAGTGAATGATTCCATTTTCCCCAACCTCTGGCCTCTCATTAATTACCTACCGGAAGTCTGGGCCAGAGCTTACATAATTATATCATTTCTATCGACTTACTGATAATGGATTCCTGCTAGCATGGTGCAGTAGAAGAGAATGTGACATTGTGCTTGGCAGGGCAATGGAGGGTGCCAAATTGACCCAACTCCCTCAGCCTTTGCCCAGTGACCTGCAAATTCTGCCCTGGAGCCTCTGGGGACAAATGGAACTCAGCGAGCTCTTTAACGTGAATAAAGGGGAAAGATCATGAATGCCCTGGGAGGGTTCGAGACAAAATGGATTTCCTCCAGAAGGAAAGGACAAACTTTGCCCATAACTGACCAAGCCAGCCAGCACTCCAGGACCACTCCAAGGTAATCACAACCGCGCATATCTCCTCATTACTTCTGTTGTTCCCAGAATCCTCTATGCTTCTGTGGACACTGCCAAGGCTGGACTTCAAGGCAGATCTCCGAAAATCTGAAAGCATCCTGAGATCACCAAACCCTTTCTCGCCACCCCACACTGGAATCAAATGTTAATAAAGGCTGTTGAGACCATAGCTCCAACAGACTTTAGCCCCTGGAGATCTCTTTCCTTTTTTTTTTTTTTTCCTTAACATCTCCTTTCTGAGAACAGCTTGAGGAAATCCACAGTATCAGAACATCCACACCCTCTTCCCAGTTCAAGAACTAAAAAGAGAGAACTCTCCTTTTAATAATTACCAGTTATCATTTCACAACAGAAGGCTTTGCGGTTTCTGTCACCTACGATCAATGAAGATTAAATTAACATCTTGAAAACCCACACGATTATTCCACAAACATACCTTAGGCTCCCTCCTCGGTGCCAAGCACTATGGTAAACTCTGGGGACACGAACATTAATAAGACACAAGTCCTGCCTAAAAGGGATGACTCAGGAAAAACGCGTCTAGAGTAGCATTTTCAGCTGACCCTCAGGCTGTGGTGAAGCGGGAATATAGATGTAATCTCTTTTTTAAAAAGCTCTCATCTCCCAGAACCGAGCATTAAAATTGCAGCTGTCCTGTGGACAGATGGCCCAGGGTGCGCAGTTCAGAGCTGCCCTCCCTCCCCACCATGAGCTCCCTCCCTTCGGCAAGCCTCCTCTCTCTGCAGACTGCAGAGCCCAGTGCCACAGGCTGCGGGGGCATCCCCACGCCCCCCACCCAGGCACACCCCAGCCTGCAGGAGGGCTGTGAGCCTCTCCCCACCCTTTGCCTCTCCTCCACCAAGCCTCTCAAGTGGTCTCCCCAACCCTGTTAAGGGCTGAGTTGTTCCCCGCCCCAATTCTATGTTGAAATCCTAACTCCCACTACCTGAGAATTTGACTGTATTTGGAATCAGTCTTTTAGGAGGTGATTAAATTAAATGGGGTGATTAGGGTGGGTCCCAATCTAAAATCTAAAACTGGCGTCCTTGTAAAAAGAGGAGACTGGGACCTAGACACGCACAGAGGGAAGACGGTGTGAACACACAGGGAGAAGTCACCCATCAACACGCCAAGGAGAGAGGCCTCAGGAGAAACCACAGCTCCTGATAGCTTCGTCTCAGACTTGGCAGTTTTCAGAAGAGCGAGGAAATAAATCCCTGTTGTTTGAGCCACCCACACTACATTACTTTGCTGACAGCCCTAGCAGACCAACACAAACCCCATCTACCACTCTCAAAATGCGGAGACACTACAGAAAACTCCTAGGTTTTCAAGGTGCCCCTCTTTTTCCCCCCAGTCCTGAAAGATCAGGCAGGTAAAACGAACGCGACTTCTCCCTCTTCTGACCGAAATGGTACAGCCTACTACCCCGGGACACGTGCAGGACCACCCCCGTCCAGCTGCCCCACACGTGCCACCCAAAGCCTGTCTTCTTCCTCCACTGACAAGCCCCCAGATCTTCTCAAGGCGCTGCACAACCTGGCTTGGACAAGCCAACGGAGCTCTTGCTGGATCCAGCTTCACGTGATGGGAACAGATTGTGAACTATACATTTGCCAATTTTTCCCCTGTGCCAGACCATTTTTAAGTGATGTGTGCACAGAATGGCATTTAAAGGCCTTAAATATCTCTCCAGGGAGAGAAAAAGCAGAAAATAGTCCCCGGAGCTCACATAATGTCAGCCAGGACAGCTGAGGCCGACTTTGGGTGGGTTTTCTGTTTGGGTTTTTTTTGGGGGGGGGGGGGGGGACTTCTTTTCTGGTTGGTTGTTTTTGTTGTTTTGGCTTTGGGGCTGAAGGAAAGGAGCAGAAAAGACAGGACACCTAGTTTCCAAGCAGCAAGTTAGGAAAGTCACTTCTAGATGGGGGGGGAGGGGGGGCTTAGGGTCTACTGAATTCCAGCTCCTTCGAGTGGAGGGTGAGCAAGCTTCGGGGACTGTGTGATGACCCTGCAAGCAGCTCAGCGTGTGGGGACACCCAGCCTCCACCTCAAACCCACCCCCTTTCCTGCACAAGGGCTTGGTTTTTTTTTTTTTTTAAGTGTTTTTTTAAGCAGCACTTCCTGTTATGTTGGAGGAAGGCTTGGGCCGTTTTATTATTAAGCAATTCTCTTTTTTAAGTTACCGAAAAAAAAAAAAAGAAGAAAAAAAAAAAGAGAGCGAGACCATATTTCCACCAGGCTAGAATCGGCCTTACTCAAGCATCCATGTTTTAAATCTCATATTTTCTTAAGCCCTAATTAAGCCTTCCAAGAGCTCGCTCTGTTTAATTTGCATTCTGAAACACAAAATCTAATGTGTTTTAACATTGTCTGCTTCAGCTGAAAAGGAAACTGTAAATTTATACAGTCTGGTTTAAAAAAAAATTGGCAATTGCATCTTAATGAGTCTCTGGAGTGGGGTTGGGCAGAGCCCCAAGCCCCGTCCTTAGCCTCCCATCCCCTTCTTTCTCCACTTCCCATCCCCCTTCTCCCCCTTCCCCCCCTCCCCCCCCCCCCCCCCCCCCACCCCCCCCCCCCCATCTCCACTTTCCACCCCCTTCTCTGCCCCCTCCCTTCCCCTCTCCCCTCCCCGCCTTCCCCAAGCAACCACAGACTTCCTCCCCCTCCTCCCCTCTCCCCTCCCCGCCCCCGCGACCCCCTCCCCCGGCCCCTCTCGGTGGGGGCCGGGTCTGGAAAGGTCACGTGGCCCCCTCGGCCTCCCGGTGGGGTGAGGGGGCCGGCTGCCGAACCTGTTCTTTGTTAAGAGGTCAACGCCAGCGCCCAGCTCAGCCGAAAGAGTTACCGACGACCTTCGAAGAGCGGCGCACTCGCAGCACCACCCACCCCCACCCCCACCCCGCCCCGCCCCGCCCCCACTCGCCTGCCTGCCGGGCTGTCGCTGCGGGTGGTTCTCCCAAAAAGGCTCAGGCTCACCCTTTCCTCCGGGGGGAGCCTTAGGCCCTCGGGGTGGGGTGGGGGGGTGCGGCCCCGTTCCTGATGAGAAACAGGAAAGGGGCAGCGGAGGCGTTGTGCCCCGGGGGAGCTGGCCGGAGGGCCTGGGCCTGGGGGTGGGGCACAAAGGTAAAGGGGGAGCTCCTGGAGGGAGGAGGCCCTCGGGGGAGCTGTGGGCGGTGGAGGCGCAGGATCTGCAGGAGGGGCCGGGCCCCAAAGCTTCGGGCTCTCGTGCTGCGGGCGGGCCCAGGACGGTGTCCCTGGAAGGCTGCTGCGTGCGGGCGGAGAGCTGCCCCCGACCGGCCGGTCCTGTAACCAACACCCCCCCTCCCTGCCCCGGAGAGCGCGGGAGGCCGGGCCGGGCCCGCTGTGCGCAGGGGCGTCCTGGGGCCCCCGTCAACCCAGCCTCGGAGCCTCCGTTACGGTGTAACCGCGACGAGAGCGCTCGCACCGTGATCGCGGGGCCTGCCGGAGCCACCTGCCCCGATCGCTGTCTCTCCACCGTGGCCGTAGTATTGGCGACCGAAGGAATGTGTGCTCTTCCTAAAGGAAGACAAAACGGAGCCAATTTTCTGTCCGAGAAAATAGCAATTCCCAGAGAAGACCCAGTGTCAACATGAGCTTGCAGGACTTGCCTGTCGTGTCGCAGAAAAATTTCCATGAGTTGAGGGTGCAAAGGAGGTGAACAGCAAAACAGGGCTCTCAGGGGAGAAATAGCTTAGCATTCTGATTCTGTTACCTGGTCTTACTAAATATTACTTTTAATGACCGCTCAAAGTCGGACCGTATGAAATTTTACATGCCCAGAATGTATTAACCATTTTCCTGCTGTAGAATATTCATTCCTCTTGTTTAAGCCTGAAGAAATACATCCTAAATTATCCCCCCTCGCGTAGTTATGTAAGTAACCTTTCTCACTGTAACCCTCCGTGCAAAAAAATGAATAGTTTCCTCCCGCCATGACTAAGTGTGTTGACTTTGCTTGCTTTTGGGTAGCTTGGAATTTGAAGCTTTCTGGTGTTGAGGAAAGAAAACACTGGCCAAGTGACCGAGCCCAGAGCTGCATCTTGTCCTTTGAGACCTCAGATCAGGGAAGAGAGTAGCCTGCAGGGGGGAGAGAGATGCTCAGGGTACCTGGAGAGTGTTGCAAATATCCAGATAATCCCAGTCTTGGAAGGAGCCTGGAAGGGAAACTCCCCAAGCATTGCCTGCCACATTCACTGGGATATCCTGCAAAGCCTAAATGTTTCTGGTGAGGAGTGGAAAATTTCCCTTCTGTTACGTTCTCTGCTAAATATATCGGTTTTTTAATTTATATGCACATGCACATTTTAGTGGAATGGTGGCTATCACCGATTACACAGAACTTGAAGGACTGGAAAGGCACAAATCTCAGTGTGTTGGGACGAGATAGAGGCATCTCATGGAAAGACAGCAGTCACCTCCTGTTAATGACAAACTTCACAGGACTGGGAGGCATCCAGGTAGTTAGTTTGAATGACTCCCTCTTTTTGTGCTGATCACATGAACTGTGTGAGTAAATGGTTTCCCTGAGTTACTTCACCCCACATTCTTGTATTGCATATGGTAAGAAATGTGAGAACAATCAATATATAGCCTTTCCTTTAACAAAACATCACTGCCCCAAACTTCTCTGTAGTGAATGAGAATGCATTCCAGAGCCATCCCCCTCCTCTTCAAAACACTCACATAGTGGGTTTTTGTTCCTTTAATCAACAACTTCAGTGTTAAAATGTGATCGATTGTATATAGCTACTCAAGAGAAAAGAAAACATATCCACGTTATTCATTAAAGCCAAAAAGTGGAAACAACCCAAATGTCCATCAACAGATACACAGACGAGATATGGTCCATCATACAATGGAATAGTATTCAGCCATAAAAAAAAATAGTGAATTCCTGATGTGTGCCACATGGATGAACCTCAGAAATGTTATGCTGAGACAGAAAAGGCTACATATCATATGAGTCTATTTATACAAAATGTCCATAAAAGATTAGAGAGGGAGTAACCAAGTGGTTTCACTGGACGCAGAAGCAAAGGGATGGGGAGTGAGAGCTCCTGGGTACCAGATTTCCTTTGGGGGTGATGGAAATGTCCTAAAATTATATCATACTCATGATTATACAAACCTTTCTATACTAAAAAACCACCACCAACAACACTGAATTGTACACTTACAGTGGGTGATTTTTATAGCATGTAAATTATATCTCAGTAAAAGTTTCTTAAAATGCAATAGTGTGACAGTTTTTTCAGGCAATGCCTCAAAGTGTAAAGGGGACCCCGGCACAGACCTGTTAAAGATAAAATACCTTCAAAATAGGCCACCCTGAAATCTGTACCAGACACTAGCATTTTCTTGGAGATTTTTCTCTGCGATCCTGCCCCTTCCCGGAACTAAGTCCTCATCACTTTATGTTAGTATATGGACTCAGTCCTTGCAGTGCTTTGCTTCACTGCTTTTCCCACGTGCCTTGCAAAATAATCCATAAATTGATCTCACTGGCGATTTACACAGTTAACCCCCAATTCCTCAAGGACCATTCAAGCTTTCCCCTAACTAAGTTCACCAAACTTAGCTGAGCTGTTTGCATCTCCTCTCCCGATAAACCACCATCCACAGGCAGAAGCATACTTGCCACTGAAACCCAGGACCCACACGCTCAGACACATGTGGCCGGAACCAGCCGCTCACGAAATCACCCTCAACTTTGCCACGTGCGACCTACTAATTTTGTTTATCCATTTTCATTTCATTTTTTTCAATGCTGGTCATCACCTACCCCACTAAATTCACAACCAAGTAGTTATTTGAGGAACCATCCCTCTTTCCCCAGTTTGAAAAATATGGGTCCACTGGGGATATTAGGCAATGACTGGAGACAGTTTGGGTTGTCACAGCTGGGGGAGGGGTGCTGCTAACATCTAGTGGGCGGAGGCAGGGGATGCTGCTCAGCACCCAACGCTGCACAAGGGAGTCCCCGCAGCAGAGCGCAGTCTGGCCCCGAACACTGCTAGTGCCAGGACGGAGAAATTTTCGTCTCAACTCTAGAAATGTGTCCAGTGTCCTCACCTACTCAGCGGGTCTTGTGGCTCACTCTAAAATAAGGTGGAACGGGGGCGCCTGGGTGGCTCAGTCGGTTCAGGATCTGCCCTCAGCTCAGGTCATGATCCCAGGATTCTGGGATGGAGCCCCGCATCCCCCATCAGGCTCCCTGCTCAGCGGGGAGCCGCTTCTCTCTCCCCCTCTGCCCCTCCCCCCACTTGTTCTCATTCTCTCTAATAAATAAAAGAATCTTTAAAAATAAAATAAAAATAACGTGGAAGGAGAGAAAATGGTCCATAACCAATAAAGGCAACCTGCTCCTGCCTCCTCTTCCCCCCTCTTCCCTAATATCTTTACCTTCTATATCAGTAACCCAAAGCAGACAATTCGGGTCCCCAGCCAACGTTAGCTCAGAGAGTGGCTCTGACTGCGTTATCAGCATTTAGCTGAGGGCTGATTTGTGCTCAGTGGATCTGTCCACATAACTCACGTGGGGAGTACTTATTATATCCCTGTGAGTCCCCACACAGTCCCCCTAATTTGAACCCTCTTTCTCAGCCTATGGCCGGTCCACAGAGGAGCGTGGGTCTTGCTTACTTGCACCCGAGGTTTTTCTGGCTTTGAGTTCAAATGTTCTGAAATGAAGGCCACGTCTTTGCCCGCACCGCTGCCTCCGCTGGGGCCCTCTCAGCCTGGTCAGGGAAAGGCAGGCCTGTCTCCCCGCGTGTGCCTTGGCCCCAGTGAGTGTCCACGTGTTCATCCTGCCTCCCGCCATTTGGCACTTTCCACCCACATCCGCCTCGGGCTCCCCCATGCAGCTCCCCCTCCTGCCCTGCCTTCTGCTCTTTGGAAAGTTCCTCTTCCTTCCCTGGCTTTGCTTTCCCATTCTTTCTCATTAAGAATTCAGAAACTGTCCGTGATGTACTTCGTGGGCCTCGGTTCTCATCTCTGAGCCCATGCACCCCACACCTAAATCACATGTACCCTGACACTCCAGCTTGGCCCCACATTGGAATCACTCCGGGGGCATTAAAAACTCCGAGCACAGGAGTGCTCAGTCAGGTAAGCATCTGACTCTTGATCTCGGCTCAGGTTGTGATCTCCGGGTCGTGAGATGGAGCCCCGAGCTGGGCTCTGGGCTCTGTGCTGAGGTGCTGAGCATGGAGCCTGCTTAAGATTCTCTCTCGCGCGGGCACCTGGGTGGCTCAGTTGGTTAAGCGACTGCCTTCGGCTCGGGTCATGATCCCGGAGCCCCTGGATCGAGTCCCGCATCGGGCTCCCTGCTCCGCAGGGAGTCTGCTTCTCCCTCTGACCCTCCCCCCTCTCATGTGCTCTCTCTCATTCTCTCTCTCACAAATAAATAAATAAAATCTTTAAAAAAAAAAAAAAAGATTCTCTCTCTCTCTCTTTGCCCCTTTGCTCCCTTTGCTCCCTTTGCCCCCTTCCCCTCCCCTGCCCACTCACGCATATGCTCTCTCTCTAGAAATAAATAAATAAATACCCCTACCCACTCGAGTCCCACCCCCAGAAATTGGGATTTCTTTAGTCTAGGATATGGCCCCAAGCCTCACAATTTTGAAATCACCCCCAGACAGCGGGCCTATCCTCCCAAGGGCTCAAAAGAGGAGACCCACGGCAGACCCACCACTGCTCACAATGCAGTTGGGGGCAAAGCATGACAATGATTTCGGTGAGCTCAGTGAAGACTGGGGAGCTGGCCAGTTCTGTTCTCATTAGCTGCCAGGGCTCAGGACTTTCCTTTTCAGGAGTGGCACGGAGCTAACTCCTGGGGCTCAACGGACCACTGTGGGCACCTCCTGAATTTCCTTCTGCCTTCTTGCCAGGCAAATGCAGGCTCCTGACTTTGGAGATCCCAGCATCCCTTCCCTCCCTGAAGCTGTGCCTTCAAACACCGTCCGATACCTGGAGAGAGACCCTACACTCACCACAGGTCAGGAAAGAGAGGTGGCTGGGTCAGGGACACTCTGCCTATTGTGGACGACAGGAAGCCATCAAGCACGATTCCGTCCAACGGGCATCCCTGCACAGAGCTGTCCCAGGGAAAACAAAGGATGATTAGCAGTTTTTAAAAATAAACAGAGCATCGATGGACTTTTTTTTTTTTTAATTTGCAACCTTCATAGAACTATGTTAGGAATTTAAGAGAAGGAATTGGCCGATTGAATTCTTTCCTCTGAATTGTTTGTGAGGAAATGAGTCATCCTCTTTACCTCTCTCTGACCTGCGGGCCGTGTACTGCCGTGTAAAGATGTGTCCGTATATGACTTACACTCAGACCTACCACATAATTTGTGGGGCAGAGTGCAAAAAGGCAGACTGTCTTTATAGCCTCCTTGCCCTGTCATGACTTGTAACATTGCACTTCTTCGACACTGTGATACTCACAGGACCAGGGTGGGCTCGCACAGGGTCCCAGGGGCCCACGAAGGAGCCAGTTGAGCACATGTCTGATGACCCCAACCCCTTTGTGCCCCCAGGGCAGAGGGTAGCTGCAGTGCCTTGGTGACCTCCCAGCTCCCAGGTTCGTGCTCCATTGCCCCATTGGACTGCACTTTCAAAACACAACGTCAAGGATAAAATGGATTTCCGTAGGATGGTTGCACGGCATTGAACTCCAGGTGTGATGCCCAATCTGAGCATCGGGCCATGTGTGGATGAACTATCATGCAGCCACAAAGCTGGGCCTGCTTACACTTCTACCACCAGCTAATATTTTTTATTTTCTATAGGTAAGCAAAGGATACATAAATAAAATATTTCCAAATCACAGGGATGACCCAATAACCAGTTCCTCAAATAATTCACGCTTTCAGGGGCAGAATAAAGTTTTAAGCACTTTTGCTTTCTCAACTGCCAAACTTTTCCTTTTTTTTTTTTTTACATTGTTAGCATCTATACAGTAAAAACATGCAGTGTATATTTTTTTAAAAATCAGTTCCTTTTGTTGTTCCTGCCATACATTTTTTTTTTTTTTTTGGACTGATTTGTAAAATAGACAAAGAGAACTAAGGAGATGTGATTTCTGTTATGGCCAAGAATATGCGCATTCCACAAAACCAGGTTGTCCCTTACTCAAAATATAATGAAATCACTTGCTGATGAGTTTAAAAAGGACCAAAGCAGTACGGATTGTAAATGGCAAAGCATGATGGTAAAGGACTGTCCGCAGATTTCTCACTTCTTCACCCATTTGTCCAGTGCTTCTTGACATAGGAACCGTGAACTTCCTCCACCCGAATCTGCCCCGCGTTGGGGGCCAGAGCTCCAGGGGTGACATCTTGGGAAGCTGCCTCGGGAACAAACATCTCAGGTGGCCGGAATGCACCCAAACTTTGAGAACCACCGCCCAGGGTAACATCGCCCTGACCGACTGTCCCTGGGCCATGGAGAACAACACTGGCTCCTCCCAGACACACTATGAACTCCTTCTTGTTCTAGCTGCTGGGCTCATTCTTACACATCACTTGGCTGGAACAGCACAAAGCCACAGACACACCTTGTCTGAAGGTGTCCGCACCCGCCCCAGAGGTGTGGAGTCAGCAGCCCCATTCGGAGGGCGTGGGGACCCGTCTCCTGACCCTACACTCACCTCTTGGTCCATGCTGGGTGGAAGGTGCACATGTAGGAGTTAATCACACTCCTTCCCAGCTTCTGGGCTCTCCGAAGCCAGGTGCTGAAAAATACAATTGCCTTTTTGTTCTCTGTGTTTCCACTCTGCGGGCACAATCCCCACTTGCAAGGTAGGAGCAAAACCTCGCAATGGAAATCGCTGATGCTCCGGAAACACGTTCCCGTCTTTTCTGCATATAAAATGTTTTTGTTATATCCTTGAGACAGCCATCTGCTAATGTGGTAAATTTTTTCTCAAATGTAATTCTTTCACTGCCATTGCAAACGACTTTCTTGGGGGGTAATTAATTTTCATTAAACCCTATACACATTTTCTTCCATTTCTGAGTGTCTAAAACACCATCTTTCTGTCACTTCTGTGTATCAAGCCATGCACTTACAGTGACTCTTTAGCTCCAGGAGAATCAAGAAAAAGAGCTGGTCCTTGTTTTATGAGCACATTTTGTTTGAAGGATCTCATCTGGCAAAACTTTGCCTCCCTTCCCAGAAATTTTAATTTTGGCACAGATGACGTGTTGGTTTCATTCTTTCAACTACGAATACATTTTAAAATACGAGAGCTACAAGGAGTGCTGAGCACAAAAGAAAATTTCTTAGGGCAAAATAGAAAGAAAATAAAGAGATGGTACAGATGACTGGTTAGAAGCCTTCATAAATTCTGCAAGATGGTGATAACGGTCGAGAACCTGGCAAGAGTTTCAGAGAAATGCACAGGAAGCAAAAACCCACTGCACACATAACGGCCCGGTGTTTCCTTGTGCAATATCCCACAAACCTTCGGGGTCCTCAAAAACATTTTGTAAGCTACACATTTCATGGAGAGGCCCCAGCCTCCTGAAGGCCATCCTCCAACCAGACTTCCTTGCAGGTCTGATGGGACAAAGCTTTCTTTGAAACAAGAGCCAAAAAAAAAAAAAAAAAAAAGTGGATTAGGGTTGAGCAAAACTTGGCTCTTCCCCAGAGTCTCAGGGTATCTGGTCTTGCCTTTTCTCTTTCTTATCCTCCCGGGTTCTTGTTCTCCATCGTTATTTTGAGTCAGCAAGGAGGAAATGTCAAGGTACTCACTCCTAAGGAACACTCGTGATAGTGCGAATAAGCAAAAGGCAACACTTTGCCTGTTCTTTTTATTAAGAAAGCTTTGTTTGATTTGAGGATGCACTGTTCAAAGTGAAGGACTCCTTGGAGATTCTCTGGATAAGAAAGAGACACATGGTAAACCAGCTCAAGGTCAGGCAGATCGGGTTTTGCTTGGCTTGGTTTTGTAGCGAAGCCCAGAGGCTCTCCAGGAAACCCTCGAGCATGCATTAGTTGGATGTCTCTGTGCATAGAGTCACTTTTCATAAGGATCCGAAGGTGCAGGGGAACATCAGCCAAGGAGAGCTGCCAAAAATAGCCGACTTCCAGGGCTGCGGAGAAATTGCAAGACCAGCGTAAAAGGACCTAACCCATCGATGCCAAACAGTGGGCTCCTCTTGGTTGCAAAGCGCATACATGCCTGTTGGGAAAGATACAAATAGAAGCATCCACGCTATGGTAGTCTAGTATTGTGTCTGCCTTTCCAGCCCAGCTGAGGTCTTGTAGGGCGAGCCAACATAAACAGCGTAAACCGTTATGGGGGTCTGAGGCGTCGGGCTTATCCTATACACGGTCCGAAGCTCCAAAGGCTCCACGAACCCACGTGAGGGGATCTAGTTCACCAAAGGGACAACACAATCAAGCTGAGGGATTAACTATCCTTATCTTGCCTTCCTCCCAAAGCAACACGATGTATGCCCAAGCGATGAGGAAAGCCTAGCAGACAGACCCGAGAGTCTGTGGCATAACTCTGCTCGGAATAAAATAAGTGCCTTCGAACGTATGATATTGTTCATCGGGATTCTCAGATTTTAGGCATTTGGATAACCACTTCTATGGCAAAGCTCGATGCTAGGTACGGACGGAGGGGAGACGGGGAGGATTCAACTGAGAAGCGGCGGCTCTGTGGAGGGACCTACAGTCAGTGAGCCGCGGGCCAGACGGCGCCCGGGGCCCGAGACAAAGCAGGAAGCGGGGCGCAGGTTGAACACCTTCCCCTCAAGTTTACAAATACCGGTACGCAAGTGGGCATGAAGACCTCAGGAGCTTAAAATCCTTTCGCATTTGGGACTGGTCGGGGGCTTAAGGGTCCCCCGGGGCCTGGGGACACAAGGTCCTTTAAAATGACATCCCATGACCCGCACATTCATCCCACGGCTGCAGGCAAGATCACACAAGACAGCAGCTCTGGGGGGAGTCCTGATTCAGTGCATCAGAGAGACTGGGAAAGACCGGCAGGTGAAGCAGGACGCGACCACGGTGAGAAGTGGGGACTAGGGAAGCCACGTAGTCGACTGATCAACGCTGTGTCTTCTGCGGGGGCACTTCCTCGCCGAGACCTCCCTCACCCTCGTTCTCCACCAGACTCCTCGCTCCTGTGGCAAGGCCTGGCACGCAGTAGGAACCAAGGAAGTTCTATTGAGTGACTGAATGAACGCACGCTGGCTCGTACTCATGAGTACCTAAAATGCGCCACATTCTGTGTGAGGATCCAGATGCGGTGTAGGTGCCAATATCCTGAATTTTCTCAATCATGCTGTCCCACAAACGCATTCATATTCTCCCCGCTTGACGGTGACTTGCAAAGGTCCCCCAGGTGGTTAGTGGCAAAGATGTGGATCCCACGCCTATCCCACACAAAGCCATGATATTAACCCCAGCGGAGCCAGCCAATAAGAAGAGGTGGGAGAGGGCGCCTGGGTGTCTCAGTCGTTAAGCGTCTGCCTTCAGCTCAGGTCATGATCCCCAGGGTCCTGGGATCGAGTCCCACATCGGACTCCTTGCTCGGCAGGAAGCCTGCTTCTCCCTCTCCCACTCCCTCTGCTTGTGTTCCTGCTCTCACTATCTCTCTCTGTCAAATAAATAAAATCTTTAAAAAAAAAAAAAAAGAAAGAAAGAAGAGGTGGGAGAAGGTGGGAAGCTGCCATTTATTAGAAATCCACCGCCTGCTACATACGTTACGGGAACAGCCTCTAATCCACCAGCTAGAGAGCTAATTATCCCCAGTTTACAGACAAGAAGAATGAGGCTTTGAGATTTGCCTGTGGCCACAGATGAATGTGTGTTAGAAGCAGGTTCCTGGGACTCACTCCCAGGGCTTCGGATGCGGTGGATTTCAGTAAGTTCAGAGGCGGTCTATTTAATCCCTTCCCTGGGAAATTCTAGCGCAGCCAGTCTCTGCACTCACTGCCAGTTAGGAAGGCATTCCAGGTGGAGAACCAGCCTGTGTGTTCTGGGAAGTGCAAGTCATTTGGGAGCAGGAACGTCCAGGAAAGGGGAGAGGACGCAGATGAAGCATGATGCTTCTGTGAGCTCAGCGAAGGGTTTAGGGGTTGATTCCACAGGGAATGCGAGCCACTGAAAGGTGGTGTCATGGTTTCCCTAGAAACCAAACAATCATTTATTCAATAGCAATAGAAGTCTGCTCCTGGACTGAACACTGGGCAACTTAATCAATAACTCTTTCTTTTTAGAAGCTCCCCCCGCTCCCACAACACACACAGTGCAGGACTGATAATAATTATGGCAGGACAACAGTCATAAAGGGAGACTACCTTGGACAAATAGAGATTTGTGCTAACACCAGCCTCAGGAGCTTTGCATGGGGTCCTCCTTCTGCCTGGTGATGCCTCTCACTGATTCTTCTGAGTTTTTGTTCAAGCATCATCCTCTCAGTGAGGCCAACCCTGTCTGTGATATTTAAAATGCCCACCCGGGGGCTCCTGGGTGGCTCAGCCAGGTAAGCATCTGACTCTTGTTTCTAGCTCAGGTGATGATCTCGGGGTCCTGGGACTGAACCCCAAGTTGGGCTCCATGCTCAGCGCGGAGTCTGCTTGAGGATTCTCTCTCCCTGTCCCTCTGCCCCTACCCTCACACACTTTCTCTCTCGCTCTCTTAAATAAAGAAATCTCTAAAATAAATAAATAAATAAAAATAAAATAAAATAAGATGCCTGCTTGTCCCCATATTCATATTCTCCAGAACATTTTCAACCCTGGTCTACTTTTTCTTTTCCTTTATAGTGTTTGTCTCCTCCTAACATACTATGTGCTTTTCTGATTTCTTGCAAATCTTGCTTTTGTCCATGTCCTCTGGCTAAGATGCAAGCTCTGCGGAAGGAACATAGATCACCATTTTGTTCTCTGATATACCGCACGTTCGATCTAGAACAGTGTCTGGCACATAAGAAATGCTTGAGTAAATATTTGGTGAACGAGTGTGGGATCTGGGTATCCAGAAGATGGGGAGGAAGAAGAACACAACAAGCAAAAGCACAGACCTGAAGAGCTGGGTTTTGGACCCTACTTCCCTAAATATTTTGAGGAAGCTGCAAGCATTTTTTTTTTCCATCTACAAAATGAGAGCTCTAAGATCACATCACACTCTCAAATCTATGACGTAATTAAATGAACACTAAATATCCCACGTACAGCAAAGCCCACCCACAGGGTAGGGGTCAACAACAGCATCTATAGATTGGCAAGAAAGGGCCCCCACGGTAAGATTGGTAGGAGGAAGGCTAATCCGCTAGCCTGTGCCCTCGGGATAGCTGCATTCAGCCAGGGGCAATGAGTCACGTGCAACAAGGTATGTTTCAGAAACTCAGCCCAATCGTGTCGGGGCAGGTAAAATGGTCATGGGGAGGGTGAGCCTGACACCCCTGCTTAACTCAACGTGTCCAGGGCAACTCCTAGAAACAATACAAGCTCCAATCTGAACCACTTTTCAGATGGGTCTCCCCAAGTCACCTTGATGTGAGCCAGTTGCTGATGATCGCTATGCGTGCGTCTTAGCTCAAATAGATTCACCATCTTTGCATCTGGTCAGCAGGGCAGACTCAGTTCAGATTTCCCCTTGTTCTCAGAAGCTGTAACACCTGGGCACAATGCTGGACGTAATGCAGACCACATACCCCCGCGCATCCTACTACACGATTACGGTTATTATTGTTAATGGCTTTCCAGAATGCTCCCCAAACCCCATTAGCGGCTCTCCTTGCTCACTCACCTGAGCAAGTGGATTTCAAGAGGAAATAAGGGGCCTTTGTGGGAGAAGTAATGCAACGGAATACAGAGCTGAATGTTTTGCTCAAGAGGTTAGCAGGAGGAAACAGCGAGATGCCATGAATAGCATAAAATGTGTCCCTTCTGGGAGCAGTAAAGGAACATCTGCACAAATCCGGGTAAGCCAGGGACGTGTCGGGCCAGGCTTTCTCTGCTGGGGGCAGGGACGGGGCGCTGTCTTGTGCATTGTTCAATGTTTAGCAGCATCCCTGCCTAGATGTCCCACTAGATGCCAGTACCCAGTTGTGACAAGGGAAAATGCCTCCAGACATTGTGAAATGTCCCCTCTAGGAAGGCCACCTGACTCCCAATTGAGACCCACTACAGTAACTTAACGAGTACAGCAAACCCATCCAGTTCGAGTCATGAGACTCTCCAACTGGGGTCTCTGGAAGGGGGTAGAGGAAAGAAGAGAGAACGTGGGGAGGTTCTGATGATGGTTCGAGGAGCAGGGTCTGGGAGTGGCATGGAGCCCCTCTCCCAACAGACTGGCCAAGACCTCATCTAAGTGCGAGCCAGGCTGAGAACCTCACTTAGCATCATGGCCAGAAAAAACAAAAGCAGTAATGAGGTTTGCTGAGCACATCATATTGTCTATCACACATACATGCTTGTAAATGTCTGCCCCCCCTTGGGTTTGTGAGCATGCACACAAACCCAAGCATGGAGCAGGGGTTGCCTAGGGGGAGGGGAAGTGGAGGTCTGAGACGAGAGAGCGCAGGAGGCTTGCTTTTCACCATCCGGAACTTTGTAATTTTATGCCGTGACTATGCATGACTATTAAAAAAGAGTGAATTTTGTTTCAGGTCATCACTAGGAAAATAATGAAAGCTTAATGCTCACAACCCACAAAAATGGACACAAATGCTTTCACAGATGAATATCAAGTTGCCTGTGTTATTGAAGACCAGATTTTTGTCTTCTGAGGGGATGAAAGGCAGGGCATTTCAGAGTCAGTCCACGTGAATAGGCTTTCCCGAAAATCAATTATATCTGTTTCTTTCAATCCATCTCTGCCAGAGCTAACAGTGCTTGATCACCTTCCCAGTAACTGGAACCCAAATGTGTCTCCATGAATCCAGAGTATTAAAACAGCTCAGGCTGATTTTAATGTCATTCATGACTCAATTTCATACGAGTCTTCTCTGTTGCTACTTGAAAGGTTCTTGCTATAATGTCCATTCTAATTCGGCTTGCTAAACATATTTTACTTAATGTTCCCAAATAGTAAATATATGGAGAGGTTCTCACTGAAAGTTCACAATTCTTATTGAAGGAAAATCTCCCACTAGAACTTACACACGTGCTTTGGCTTTCTTCCCTACTGGCTTGCAGAATGCAAATCCTAGGAGAGAGCAGAGTTGTTTGAGGTGTGTTGTTTTGTTGCTTTTTGCAATATTTCCTGATAATAAAAGTCCTTGCCAGAGGCTCCCTCCCCCTCCTCCTCAGTATTTCCAATTCAGTTGCTAACTCCAAAGAATAAATGCACAGGCTTTTACTGTTACCGGGCAAAGGTTAATCACTCTGATTGCACCAGCAGAAAGACTACTGAGATCGCCAAGGCCAAACTTTTTTGTTTAAGGATTTTTAAGTTTTTTAAATCCCTGAAAACACTACGGTTTGGGAGTAGTTAGAAAATAATTTTCAGGTCACCACTCTTGTATGCTCACTAGACTAAAATTTGGGTTCTTTTGAAGGTTTGTACTGGTCAGCTTTTCCTGCATAACAAAATTTAATGACTTAAAACAACTACCATTCATTTTGGTCAGAAATTTGGACTGGGCTCAGCTGAGGGGATCTTCTAGCCTTGGCTGGGCTCATGGATCTGTAGTTGGCTTTCAGGTGAGCTGGAGATTGGCTGCTTCTAAAACGGTTTATCTCTGTGCGATAGAGACTGTCGTCCTCCTGAAGGCTGGGTGGAGTGTTGAGAGAGATGAGGGACCTAAGACCTCTTGACATCTGGGCTGGAAGTGACACGTCATTGTCCCGAGTATCACGTTCTATTGGCCAAAGCAAGTTACGAGGCCAGACCAGAGTTGAAGGGAGGGAGGATAGAGCTGTTATTGATGGAAGTAGTTGCAAACTCCTGTCGCAAAGGCAAATCTGTCAAGTAGGACAGAAGGATGATGACCATTCTTACAATCTGCAATCGCATTTATTTCTTATTTCCTTGATCACATCCTCCTATATTGTAGCTATTAAAATTTAATCCTACTGAAAAGAATGGGGCCAAAGAGTGGAAAACCGGAGACCTCCATTGGATTCTGATTTCACACAAGCCCAGATACCTGAATGTATGTTATTTAATGAGCTTTGAAAAGTCGGGCTAACTATCTGTCCTCAAAATATAACCTTGAACATCAGATTCTTCAGTTACTCCCAAAGCTACCTGTTTTGTTGCTTGGTAGAATAATTATCCATCTCCCGAGCAGGGGAAAATCATGTGATCTTTGTAGAGATAATGCTGTTAGAGCAATGGAAAAAAATTTGATTTGATATAAGGTTTATATAGCTAAAGCTCATGGACGTTGAACAAAACAGCCTCATTATTTTTGTATTCCATTCAAAATGCAAAGGGTAGTGAGGAAGGAGAGGCAAGGCAAACTTATTAAATGGGGAAAAAAATTGGACAGAATCATTAATTTCTTATTCTTGAGTAAGAAGCACTAACCAAGAATAATGAAAAAGATGATCAGTAGCATCACCCAGGCAAAAACCACGCTTCAGCCACCACTAAAAATGTTCCATGGCTCACAGCCTGTGACCCCCTATGCCCCCCAGTACCCCACCGCACCACCCCACTCCCAGTACTTCACAGGATCATGGATCCACTAAACACACACAAGGCATGATTTTCTAAATCACAGGGGCTGAAAGAGCTCCACCAAATCACATCCTTCCCGGGCTGTTTATATTTGGAGTATATATTCAAGAGATAAAATTATCCATTCCCCAATATTTCTGGTGTTAAAATAAGAAAAAGAAGTAAGAAAATAAGAAAAAATGCCTTTGGTGATGGGGATGACAACTATGTGTTACTGAACATATATTGAAAATACAGCCCATCGAGTGAACTAAAAAGATCTCAAGAAAGGACAAATTCAATGAAGAAATAACATTATGGATCCCTAAACCTGTAGGTACCTCTGCCTCTTCCCTTTAATTAATGTAATAAATAATTTATTGAGCACTTAATATGAACAAGGCATCATGCTAGTAGTGGGGAAGAGATTAATAAAACATAAGCTCCTTCTCTCAAGAAAATCATAATTTACCAGGAAAGAGAGGCACTTACTAAATAACAGCAATACAAGGTTGAAATAAATGCAGTCAATCATCACAATTCACGGATTCTGTATTTGCCAATTTGCCTACTTGCTAAAATTTATCTGTTGCCCTGAAATCAATATGCCTGGTGCTTTTTAAGTCGCTCAAAAGTCAGGACACATACACTGAAGTGGTAATTTTTGAGTCTCTTGACATGTACCTTCCCAGCTGAGCTGAAACAAGGTGATGCTCTGCCTTCTTCTTTCAGCTGTGAGACTGTAAACAAGCATCCTTTCCCCAGCCTATCTACTGCCAAGTTTTTTTGCTTATTTTTGTGCTTTTGGTTGGTGAGTTCACTGTTTAAAATGGCCCCCTGATGCTGAGGTGCTCTCTAGTGCTCCTAAGCAGTGTGCCTTACGGAGAAATATGTTTTAGATAAGCTTCCTTCAGGCATAAGTTATAATGCTGTTGGCCATCAGTTCAATGTGAATGAATCAATAATATATATGCAATAAGATGTCTTGGGGTGCCTGGGTGGCTCAGTCGGTTAAGCGCCTGCCTTTGGCTCAGGTCATGATCTTAGGATCCTGGGATCCAACCCCATGTCGGGCTCCCTGCTCAGCGGGGAGCCTGCTTCCCCCTCTCCTGCTCCCCCTGCTTGTGCTCTCGCTCTTGCTCTCTCTCTCAAATAAATAAATAAAATCTTTAAAAAAAGACGTCTTTGAACAGGAACATGTATAAAACAAGTTTATGTACTGATAGGTTGATGAAAATCTTATGACCAGAGGCTTGCAGGAACCTGACCCCAGATATCCCCTAGGAGCAAAGGTTCAATATTTGCTAATTGAGTGTTCATGAAGAATCTATAGAACAGCAATACTGCAAATAATGAAAATCAATTGTATTTCTTGAATGAATGAGTGAGTGAGTGAGTCACAAGAGGGATAGCTGAAATGCTCTGAATGTTCAGAGACAACTTCCGGTTGAAGGAAAGGGGAGGAATTCATTGGAAGAGGACACATGGGAGCTGAGTCTTGCAGAGTCGATCAGGTGTGGATAAACAAAATTGGTTATACACGCCAGCAGGGTGGAACGGCATGAGCAAAATCATCGATGTGGAAAACCTTGGTGCTTGTCCTGCTTAAGAGCACAAGTCCCAAGATCTTTGAATAGCAGTTCTGTGACTTATGGGATGCATGATGTGACCTCAGGGAAGTTACTCAGTTTCCAGCGAAGTGGGTTAAGAATAGCATCTATCTCATAGGCTGCTGTGGGCATTAAAATCTGTTGTCTTCATTGAGAGCCTCCACCAAGAGCCTCATGGTTGTTAAATATTTAAGACCTATCAGCTATCGCTGTTGTGACTATTTATATTCCTGGGACAGTGGCTATTTCCATTTGGCTCAATCATAAGGCATATGAGGCAAAACTGTGGGAAGCAACACTGGAAATACATGTTCACATCGGGTCCCAAGGACCTTGGATTCTAGATGAAAAGAAACTGCGTTTTCACACCATAGCACTAGGGAGCAAGACTACATTTTTCAACAGGGAACAGCTATGACAGGTTGTGCTCCAGCGTGACCTGGCAGTGGGAGGGGGAATGGATGGGAGGGGGGATGGATGGGCAGGGGCACGGTTGGAGCCTGGGATACCAATGAGGAGATGGATCAGAGGGCAGGTGAGGGTTCCAGGAGGAAATGGAGAAGAGAGAGTTCATGAGATCCGCAAGGAGTCAACTCCTAAGAGTCCAACTTTAGGTACAGGGCGCTGGTAGTGTTTTTGCTGGTTCGGTGGAAGCATTTAGGTTATGGAAATCAGGGAGCCATGAACTTATCCGTATGCATATTAACTGATGAATTCATTAACAAGTGATTTAAAGGTTTTAGGCAAGCAGAATGGTTGGAGGATGGATCCATTTGGATAAACAAGATGGAAAAGGAGCAGAGTTGGGTGGGGACGATGCTGAGTTTTGTTTTCGGTCTGTAGAGTTTGAGAAGCTTCATAAACAGGGGTGATTTTGATGGAAAACTGATAGCCTCGTGCTACCACGACACACCATCTAAAACCTTCAATGTCAGAATCAAGAGTCTGGAAGCAGGGCTATAATCCTCATGGTTCTTAAGTGAAGCACCAAAAAAAGGGAAGGAGGGAGGGAGGGAAGGAGGGACCAAGAAAGGGAGGGAGAGAGGACTGGCCTTAGGTAGTGAAATTTAGGGTATTTATGAACAAATTGGCTGACATTTTTGTCTTCTCATAGACAATAGCAGGTGCTCGGATGCAGGCTTCTGTGCTGTACATAAATCTGATTGCCAGTCTTTCCTACAGAACACAAACGTACCACAGCCTGACTAAAATTCTAATAGAACACTCAAAAGTTTTGCAAGCATCTTAGCTTTGCCTGAAACACCAATCGTCCAGTGGGGAATAAATAGATGCCCACAACGAAGGTTTTAAATATCCTCATTCTTCCTCCGTTAATCCAATTCATTCCCCTCTGAGAAATAGCCTGGGGTAGAGATGGAGGGTAAAACCAAAATGGTGAAATCCTTTTTCTCATATAAAAACAAGCCTCTTTCCTACTTTCAAGTGCAAAAGTGAGTAATCCAAGATGGCAGCTGTAACTGGCGCCCTAGTCTTAGTTAACCCGTGTGTGCTCATTAAAGAGCAGGGGGTACACAGGGCATTTATTTCAATAAAAACAATTAAGTATATACGTTTTGTCTGCTCAGCGTTAATGATTCCCTGTTGACAGAGCTGCACGAGGGGTACTTCTTAGGTTTCAAAGCAAGATTACTGAACAGAAATGACTGTCAAGTCTTATAATTTGGGTAACTGCCAAACAGACCATGGATAAAAGCAGAAAAAGAAAAGGAAAACAAGAAACTGATTACCTGAAGCACTTTTTTTTTTTTTTCCTATTGGAAAAATTACCTCTGAGACCCCAACACTTTTCTGTTCTGGCCATGCGGCGTCCAAAATGGAACACCCGCCATCATACCCACGGCAGGACCACACGATCTTCTCTCTAAGCCTGGGAAACCACTTCTAAACCACCTCTCGGGTATCACATCCAATGGGAAGAATTAGGGGAAGGGCATAAAGTACAAGAAAAACCATCAAGGGCTCTGTATCTGCCACTGTTCTCTCTAGAGTTGAAGGAGAGAATGCTTCCGCCTAACTTCTCACCAGAGAAGTTGGGCATCTGCATTTCATTTTGATACTCCCACTCAATAAAAGATAACGTTTGGGCGCCTGGGTGGCTCAGTTGATTAAGCGACTGCCTTCAGCTCAGGTCATGATCCCAGGGTCCTGGGATCGAGCCCCGCATCGGGCTCCCTGCTCTGCGGGGAGCTTGCTTCTCCCTCTCCCACTCCCCCTGCTTGTGTTCCCTCTCTCGCTGTGTCTCTCTCTGTCAAATAAATAAATAAAATCTTTTAAAAAAAATAAAAATAAAAATAAATAAAAGATAACGTTTGCCCTAAAGTTGAAAAATATTTAAAATACAGTATATTCTCAATGAGCCAGAACATACCCCAATCAAAAGTATGTTTTACGAAACCTGATTTCAAAAAAAAAGTAAGCGATGAAGAAGGAGAAAGTGTCTGGGACGTCATTGAACATACAACTTCCAGAGGGTATCTTGGGGCCAAGAGATAGAAATCAGCCCTCAAAGGACAGTGGAGGACTTGTTAGCCCATCCGAACACCAGTACCCTGGGCGATGCAGAAGGAGGAGGACTAAAACATTTTTTAGACGGTTGCAATAAGACAGGATCTAAGGAAACCAGGAAATTCACTTCAGGCCCGTAATCCATTCCCCAAAGTTTAACTGTGCTTTTTAGCCTAAAATTGTGCCTTCTTCACAATAAAGGTAGCTCTGAATAAAAGCTAAACAAATAAGAAAAAAATGAAAATTAAGTATTCCAAATGACATATACCAGGAATCATCATTTGACTAATGGGAAGTCAAAAGTCTTCTATTTTTTATATTCACGCTCTTGTGAATGGGGCATCCCCACGACAGCACACTGGGGTCCAGTTTGTGCCTGAGGTCATACCACTGGTTGATTGCAGAGCCCTGAATGGGCCTCAGGTGCCAACATGATTCACTGAATGTAATGGCCTTTGACATTCACAGATGCTTGGCCATTGACCCCAACATGTGGATCTGGTTAGGGCGAGGTTCACACTTGACATTTGGAGGCAGATAATAAATAATTATCTCTACCCTTTAGATGCTGATGTATACCCTCACCCATGTTGTGACACCCAAAAATGTATCCAGACACTGCCAAGTGTTCCCAGAGGGGGCATGGGGACAAAAATCCCTCCCCAATGGAATCACTGAGTTTGGAGATAGAGATGTCGTCCTGCCTATCCAGATCTCATCTTCAAGCCCAGTCAACCACCTAAGGATCTGCTCCTACTGACCTAGAAAACAGTTGTAATGGCTGCACCTCACAGACCTACTTCTAACCCCCTCATAAGAATTATTGGACCTCCCACTCAGCTCTTTACTCCAGGTCTCCAGTCTCTGCACTGGGGTCTCCAATAGGCATCAGCCTAGGAACCTTAGAACCTCACCAACTACCCCCCTATCTCCACCATCCTGTTCCTACCTCCACTCACAATCAAGGCAAGGGGATTTAATACCCACCATCTAGACTTGTTTCCACTTACCTTAAGGATAACATAGCAAAGGGATCTGCAAGTTGGCGGATTAAGACAGATTATCTCATCACTTGCCTTGAACAACTGTCTTTCGATTAAGGAGTCAATGACTAAGGGTTCAGGCTTATCATGAGGATTCGGCAACCAGTAAGTGTTTATTCAACGCAAAGCAAGTCCCATGAGGACACGGCAGTCTGGGAAGTCTCCAGCGTTCTCTCATTCAGGAACCCACTGGAACAGGAGACTCATCTGACGGTTCATCGTTGTGTCTTCTATACTTGGAGGAGAGTCTGAAATATCGTTGACAGTCAATAAATATTTGTTGAATGAGTTAATTTACTTCTCAAAACACTAGGTAAATGAATATTAACTAAGGGCATATTGCGTGTTCTGTGCTGGTTTAAGCAGAATGAATGAATGAATGAATCCATAAATCAATCAGTGATTCCTTGATAACATGGTATCTTTCAAGTGGCAGAGACCTCCATTTTCATATCAGAAGTTGCAGTCGGCAGGATTCTGAGATGCCCCAGACATTCCTGACCCCTGGCATATACATACCTTCTCCGTTATTCAGTCACATACTAACCTAGGTGTTTCCGTGAAAGGATTTTGCAGGTGCACTTAAATCCCAAATCAACTGACCTTAAGAAAGAGAGATTATCCTTGGCGGGTCTGACCTAACTAGAGACCTTAAAGGTGACAGGCTTTTTCCTGGAAAGAGATTTGAAAGGTAAGGGGGAACTGGGTGAGGCAGAGTCTCTGCTGCTGGATTTAAAGACGAAGCCATGTGGCAAAGAATGTGGGTGGTTTCCGCGAGCTGACAGCCGGCAGGGAAGCAGGGACCTCATCTCTACAGTTGCCAAGAACTGCGTTCTGCCTCAGTCACAGGAGCTTGCAAAAGGACCAGGCCTTCCGATGAGAACTACAGCCCCAGAGTCCAGGTGAGGTCAGTGCCTTCAGTGCAGACTTGTGAGACCTGAGCAGAGAGCGTGACCACACCGTGCCCAGGCTTCTGACCTGCGAACTCTGAACGAACCAGTTTCAAGCCAGCAGGTTTGCGATGCTCTAGGATATGGCAATAGAAACTGATAGAGGGTTCAAAACAACATAGTCATTCAATAAAAAGACCACAGAGTTAATTCTCGTATTAATGGGGCAAAGTTGGTGTCCCGTATGACCAAGTGTCTGAGAAATGCATTCAGCCTCACACTTAGAGATGTCCTGACTTAATTCTTCATCTGCTCCCGCCCCACGGAGGGGGCCCTGCTATCTGCCTGAAGCTTTTGTTGTGTTAATCATGGTGAGGGCCACACTGGAAAGACGGAGCTTTAAAATCCCAAGAACAAGGGGAGGGACAAAGGGGAAGAGGAATGGAGGGATGGGACAGAAGTAAGAGCCCATAATGAGCACCATGCTTGAAAGCAAACTGGGGAGGGGTCACGGGGGGCAAGAAAGAGATTCTGAGGACATTTGCCATTTGTATATGATCATAGGAGAGAAAGAGGAGAGAGGTTTTACCACGTTCAGTTACGCTGGACTGCGAATCAAAACCCGGTTTGGGCAATTGCACAATTTTTATTATTTTTATTATTTCTTAGACACCAGATTGACATTTTTAAATGTGACTTCTTGGGAGAATGGCACTTCATGCCGGCGCAAAAGTCCCAGCTTCCTTCCTACAGGTCACACTAGTATTCTCAGACTGGCCTAAGGGAAGGTGAACACAGCCTTCCCTTCCCCATTCTTGTCTTCTCCTAGCTCTTCCTAGTCCTGCCTCGAGGCCTCAGGTCTGGGAAAATTCCCTGAGGATCTATAAGCGCAAGTCTACATTAAAAAAAAAAAAAAAGGCCTGTCTCCCTCTTGAAGCTTGCTGCTCAGTAGCTTACCGCACAACAGAGACTGCAGAAATGGGGGGGTTAGGGTGCTAATGCACAGACTAGAGATCTTGTTTAGTATCCCTCAGTACGCAGGACAGCACCCCAACAAAGGATATCCAGCCCCAAATGTCAATAGTGCTGAGGTGGAGAAACTCTGATTTACAACCTTTGGTGGGCAAGGATTGAAGATCAAAGACACCACGGAGAGTGATGGAAACCAAGCTCCCATAGGCAGGTTTCTATGTTTGGAATATTTGATGTTTTTGTGCAGAAAAAAAAAAAGGGCAAAGAAAAAAAGCACCATTATTTTTCAGGTTAAAAAAAATTACTGCAATGAAAGGCACATGATGATAGAGTTCTTTAGCTGCCCACAGAGTAACCGTAAGTGAAAAGAGTACAGAAAACTGCAGACCAGTTTCAGAACCCTTCCTAAAGCTGCCCCACGATGCAAGGATTCTCAATGACTCTCCTGGGCTGCTTTTCCGCACTTCCTGGGGCTCCATGCATTTCACTGACCTGGTTTATGTTTGCAGGATGGATACAAGGCTGTGCCGTTCTGAGAGGTAGGGTAGATGGGTTTAGGTCCCAGGATTGGGCACCCAGAGTCTTTGTAGGAGATTCTACAGGAAGAGGAGATGTCATCGGTGGGGATGACTAGACAGCAGGACTGAAGACAGCAGAGATGGGCTGGCCACTGAGGTTCCAACCAACACATGCTCTTTCTCTAAGTGGCTTCCTAGATGCATGGGACACATGGGTCAGGGAAGGGCAAGCAGAGAGCTGGGATTCAGTCTCAGGAATGCCCTTGCCTCCAGCTTCCCACCCATGACCTTGAACTGACCAGCAAGCCTCTGTGCTCTCCGGGAGCCGTGGTGTGCTACAGATGCATGGAGGCCCGAGGAGCTTGTCTGCCTGAGCTAGTGAAATCAGAGGAGGGGGGATGCTCGCATCCGCATCCGATAGACTCCAGGGGACCCACACAGAGAGGCAGAGCCGGAGCGGCTCATGGGCCGATGATGGCCAAGGTTACACAGTCGAGAGACACAATTCCCTCTTATCGTGCAATTACATGTCTTTACATTTTCTGGCTTTCCTTCTTACCTGCTTTCTCTACAAATGCATAAATCTTCAGTTTCCATGCAACAGGATTGATGGAAGCATATAAAGAGGCGTAAAACGAATCATCGATTTCATCTTACCTTTTCCCTTTGTTGTGGCAGAAGCAACCAGCCTTTGGACAGCTTCCCCACACACTCCTTCATCCCACGTTGACTTGCCCCGGTGAGGTAGCCGCAGCTCGTCCTTTGGCGGGCCTTTGCCTTGTTCCAGAATGCTCTGCATGAAATGGCAGTGAAAGTCCAAAATCATTCTCTTCCTTTTCTTTTTTTTAAAAGTAAGCTCTATGCCCAAAGTGGGGCCCAAACTCACAACCCCAAGATCAAGAGTTGCACGCTCTACGACTAAGCCAGCCAGGCGCCCCATTCTCTTCCTTACTTAATGTTAGCTTGATGCCCATAGTTTTATAATAATCCTATGATAGAAAGAACTTTATCTTCACGGATTTTACCGTAACCATTTAGTGATGATTTTGAGCTCTCATGTGCCCCATCTCTCTCTCTTTTTTTAAATTCAGTGAAATTTAACATTTATTGAGTTTCTACTCAGGGCCAAGTTCTGTGCTGGGCTGTTGGGGGTGGGGGTTGGTTTAAAGCTGAACCAAACATCCATCAGCTCTTGAAGAGCTTTTGTTGTTTTTTTCTCTGCTGCATGCCAATGAAAC
This sequence comes from Mirounga leonina, assembly GCF_011800145.1. Classification (NCBI taxonomy): domain Eukaryota; kingdom Metazoa; phylum Chordata; class Mammalia; order Carnivora; family Phocidae; genus Mirounga; species Mirounga leonina. The sequence continues at coordinate 6,247,426 of NW_023270649.1, forward strand.
CAATGGATTGTTTCATTGAACAAATTAACTGAGTACCTACTATGAGCAGAAACATAGTGAAACCCATCCGGAGGAGGAAAATAGATAAGAAATATGGGTATTGGGAAACTAAGAAACATGACATGAAATCAGGGGTAACAACAGCATGCAGAATTTATCTGCGTTTGGGGGAAGGGGGCGCCATGTTTAGCTCCAAGCTTCCGAGCAACCAATTGAAGAGAGAAACAAGATCACCCCATGTATCCCCAGTATAAAAACAAGCAGAGAAAAGAAATGAGAACACTGCTACTCTTCCAGAAAGAACGTTCTCTCTCTCTTATTCTCATAACATGGACTCTTCCATGGTGTGACGCTAATGATGTTTCTGGAAGACACACAGGGAAGCAAAGTACCTAGGAGCTCACACCAGAGGGTCCAAGGGCAGCACGTGGGTAAACAGACATGGCACGCCATGGGAGAATCTAGAGAAAGGACACCTCAAAAGACCTTGCGGAACAGGCACTGAAGGTAAGACTTCCAGAAGCAGAAAGAGCAACATTCCAAGCAGAGAGCACAGCCTAAGCAAAGACTCAAGAGTTCGAAGGAGACAGAACATCTTTTCAAACACACAAGCTGCCTGGGGTGGCTTGAGTTTAGGTCTCATAGCCGCAGGTGAAGGGAGATAAACTACAAAGGCAGGATGAAGCCAGACGGTGAAATCTCCTGAAGGCGACCTGAGGGGTTGAGACATTATTTTGTACGTTGTGTTTTGACCGGAATGGGGAGGCATGGGATGTTTATAACAACAGCCAGGAGCCTTGAGATTGATAGGTTAGAAGAAGGGGAGGTGGCAAGACCCAACCCAGGGCTAGGTAGTGACAGTGTAAAGAAGAGAAGGACAAGGGCGCCTGGGTGGCTCAGTTGGTTAAGCGACTGCCTTCAGCTCAGGTCATGATCCTGGAGTCCCGGGATCGAGTCCCATATCGGGCTCCTTGCTTAGCAGGGGGTCTGCTTCTCCCTCTGATCCTCCCCCCTCTCATGTGCGCTCTTTCTCTCAAATAAATAAATAAAATCTTTAAAAAAAAAAAAAAAAAAAGAAGAAGAGGGCGCCTGAGTGGCTCAGTTGGTTAAGCGACTGCCTTCAGCTCAGGTCATGATCCTGGAGTCCTGGGATCGAGTCCCGCATCGGGCTCCCTGCTCGGCGGGGAGCCTGCTTCTCCCTCTGACCCTCCCCCCCTCATGTGCTCTCTCTCTCTCTCATTCTGTCTCAAATAAATAAATAAAATCTTTAAAAAAAAAGAGAGAGAGAAGGACATGGACAGTGGACGGAGGAAATGAGGATAGAAGAAAGAACCATGGGAAGGTGGCATTGACTGGCTTTGGCTCATGACTCCATCCTTGGCAAAGATCCTTGGCTTGGAATATAGATGCTCTGCAGAGTTTGCTAGATGAGGAACTATGTGTTGAAGACAGGGGGAAAAGATATGACAAAAAAGGCTTTGGGTTTTATAACCTGAACAGCCGGAAGGATTCCAGCAGCATTAACTAGACTAAAGAAGACGGATGAGTCTGAATTGTTTTTACAATATGCAAATGGAGGTTCCGATCTGTGGTGGCTTGAAGGGCACTGGCTGCAGAAGAGGCAGAAGGAGTGATAGAAATATTCTGCACCTTGACTGGGTTGTTAGGCACAGATGTGAACATTTGAACCCCCCCCGCCCAGTGGCACAAGTAAGAGCTATGTGTTTTATTGCATATTAATTATACCTCCATAAATTAAGGCTTTTTTGAATGAATTTAAAATTTCCAGCAGACAAAGGTAGAGATTTTAGTTCTGCCCTAAAGGAACCCATACAGGCAAATAAATACAAAAGAATCCAACAATAGGGAGAAATATAAGGTGCGGAATATAAAGGGCAGAGCATAGTCCTGGCTGGGGTTTGGGGGAAGCTCATGGGTGGTGCTATTTGAACTGGGTTTTGAAGAATACACATACCAGAAATAAAACTGCCAAAAGGAAAGACAGGAACCGTAATTTGCTAATGACTCATTGCATGATCAAGTTGAGACACATTTATTGCAACGCATTTTAAGGCAATGCAAATGCGCACGAGGGTATGCCTCCGAAAGGGACTGGTAGGCAGCGTGGAAGAACACGGGTTGGAGCTGGGCTGTTTTCAGGGTAAGCTCCGGCTATGCCCTTTATTGGTTGTGTGGCATTGGGAAGCTTTCTGCAGGTGCATATGCTGATATCCCTACTATCTGGTAGTGGTGACGATGAGGTCAGTCAATGAATGTGAACTGTTCACAGTGTCTGTGAGTATAAACTCATGATGTGATTACATAACAAGGGCCTATGCTTAGTATTAATATGATTGTTAAATGGGGCACCTGGGTGGCTCAGTCGGTTAAGCATCTGCCTTCGGCTCAGGTCATGATCTAGGGGTCCTGGGATCAAGCCCCATGTCTGGCTCCCTGCTCAGCGGGGAGTCTGCTTAACCCTCTGCCTCTCCCCCCTGGCTTGTGCTCTCTCTCTCTCTCTTTCAAAAAAAAAAAAGAAAAAGAAAGAAAGAAAATGATTGTTAAAATAACACATCAAACAATACCCATCCAGTTGGCAAGGCTTATTTTCAAATATTTCAGGTCTGAATGTTTCAAGGTTGGTGTTTCTCAGTCTTGACTGAGGACTCTCTGCAGTGTCTAATGTTAAATCGAAAACGTGTTAAACATTTATCACGGCGATGCGTATCTAAAACAGAGAACATTCTAACCATATGTGTGTGGAGGGCGTGTGGGCTGTGGAGGATTTTTCCCTCCTCGGTTACGTGGTGATCATGTGTCCCTGCTGATTGTGTGGGAGGTGGGGAATCACATCGCACATTCTAGCCCCTGGCCCCTTGCAGAGTGTTTGAGGCCAGAGAAATCACAGACAGAAGAATCTGTTGGTTTAAAAGATTTGTCTCAGAAACCATCAAGCCCCTGACTGATCTCACTAACCAACCATGAGTCCAAGATTGATCTTTCCCCAACCTGATCTCATGAATCAAGCAAATTGCCTTTCCGCCATCTCCGGAATGCTTAGCAACTCCAGCTTACAAAGAGGCATCAAGGGGGGGGAACAGTCTTCCTGCATAGAAAAGCGCTTCTAATGATCTGTGCCCAGTGCGACATACCAGAGCAATCACTGGGGGACAGAGGTAAATGGTGAGAGACCAAGTCTCGTGGGGAGTGCTTTTTTATTTTTATTTTTTTAATTTTTTTTTTAAGATTTTATTTATTTGAGAGAGAGAGAATGAGTGAGAGAGAGTGCGCACATGAGAGAGGGGAGGGTCAGAGGGAGAAGCAGACTCCCCGCTCAGCAGGGAGCCCGATGCGGGACTCGATCCCGGGACTCCAGGATCATGACCCGAGCCGAAGGCAGTCGCTTAACCAACTGAGCCACCTAGGCGTCCCGGGGAGTGCTTTTTTAGATGACGGTATATTTAGAATAGTCTCCCTCCCCAGCTGCCAGAATCCTTGCCAAGGCTGTCGGGTCTGCACTTTTATTGCGGGCAGGCATTGGTTTACTCACTTAAAAATTATAAAAAGCCGATGGGGTTTTCTTATCTTTCTCTTGGTTGTGTCGGGGAAGCTGGTGTCTTCTCATTTCCGCATCGTCTCTCATTGATTGTAGTGACAAGAACCGTCTTTAAGTGGAAATTGTGAACATGCCCAAGAGCTAATGAGGGACAGATTGACTTCAGTGAAGTGAGGGACAAACTACAATGGAAGACGGAACCTGGACATCTTGTTTGAAGGCAACATGAATGGCACCATGACGTATTTCTGAGTCTCGGACGGAAGCTCTGCAGAGAGGGAAGGCGACTGTCAGAAGTGAGCTGTTTGCCACACCCCTCGTAGCTTGGGAGGCCATCTGTAGGGACACGTTTTCTAGAAGTCATAACGTCCCCTGGAGACACTCGTGAAGGGTGGCCATGCTTCTGTAACTAACCTTGGTTTTTCCACCTTCAGTATCTTATGCCATGGATAATCTTTCAGAATTCCTTATCTATATCAGATCTACCATGCACTAACTACCCAGCACCCAGCATGTGGTCCAGGGACCTGAGTCCTCATCCTAGCTCATGTGCCAATTAAGACAACACCAAGTAAGAGGTCAGAATGCTGGAGTTCCAAGTTCTGCTTGGCTGTGGAGTGTTGGGTGGCATCTCAAGTCCTTAGGAAAGGCTGTATGTTAGTTATCTATTGCTGTATAATAAATCCTTCCAAAATTTAGTGACTTAAGCCAACCATAATCATTCATTACATGTCCAAGTTTCTTCCAGTGCAGAATCCAGACAGGACACAGAACGGATGGCTTGTCCTTGGTTCACAATATCTGGGCTTCTGCTGGAAAACTTAAAAGAAGCATCTGAAGAGCAGAGGCTGTAGGGCCCACCTCCAAGGTGGCTCACTCAACATGACAGGCATGTTGGTGCCGGCTGTCGGCAGGAGGCTCCCGATCCTCTCCACGAGGACTTCTCTACAGGACTGCTTGAGCATCCTCACAACGGGGTCCCAGTTCCCCCAGAGTGGGTGGGCCATGACTCCAAAGAGAAAACCAGAATGATTATTATGACCTAGCCTCCGAAGGCACACACCACCACTTTCTCAGTATTCTACTGGTCACAAAGATCAGCCAAATTCAAGCTGGAGGAGGTGAGGCAGAGGTGTGGACACCGGGAGGTGAGGACCATCGGGGGCTGCTTGAAGACTTGCTACCACAGGCAGCAAAAGACGGCTAGCCGTGGGGTCTGGGGGCATGGCTGGTGGATGCAGTCCACTGGTGTTGACTGGTGCTGTGTAATATAAGCTCTCGAGCCACACCATTTGGGTTCACGTCCCAGCCTACCCCTTGCCCTGTGGCCTAAAGCAAATTGCTGAATGGCTCTGTGGCTCAGTCTCCACATATTTAAAATGTGGTAGATTAGATTATTGGCAAAAACGAATTCCCAGCAGCGCCTCCCCATCACCAGCCTTCATGTGGGGAGTATACTTCGCGACTCCATCAGTGTTGAGCTTGGCTCTATGGCTTGCTTTGAACTCATGGTGGGCAGAGTGCACTTTCCCACCTCTTGATTTCAGGCTCTGCAGTGTGCATCACTTTGCCAATGCGAGATGTGACACGAGAAGAGGCTTGAAATGGGTTTGCACAGCTTTGCTGTCCTCTTGCACGTCTACCAGCGTTGTGGGAGACACGTACTCCAGTCACACCCCTGGTTGCAAGAAAAAGAGACATGCCTGGAGCAACGTGAACCCCACCTGCAGCTTGGAGCTGTGCCCAGACTGGATCCCTTGAGTCTCAGCGGAACTGTGGACAGCCGACATGTTAGGAGAGATTGAATGATTGGTGCGTTCAGCCACACAAGTTTTGTGGGGCTGTTTGTTACACAGGATTACTGAGGCAATGGCTAACTGATGCAGGGGGGCAATAATGGAATCTGTCACACGGGGTCGTGAGGATTGCACGAGATGATCCAGGTAAAGTGCTGATAACGCCGCCGTGGGCTGCTGGGGCTTCCTCAGAGAGCCTTCAGCCCGCCTCTCAGCATGCAGGCTGCCTCTGCACCCCCTCCGCCCGCCCTCTCTCCTCAGTGCATGCATTTCACCTTGCTCCAGGCCTCCTTGTCCTGCACTGAACTCTGCTTCATCCTCTCATACCTTTCCACACCTTTCCAGGTGGTAAGCGGCTAATTAAGCCACGTTAGCACAATGGTGGGAAAATATTCTATCCACTTCACCCCCTCCCACCTTCCTGGGAATCAGTGATTTGTTATTTGTTTGTTTTAAACATTTATTGGAGTCAAGGGCTCCTTTTGTTTCCCCACGAGAAATGAGTCACGGTGAACAATTCGGGCGAAGGATTCGGGATGGGCAGGCTGTTTCAGGCCGGGAGGCGGAGGAGGGCTGCTGAAAAGTGAGGACAGTTGCTTTGAAGCTGGTGGAGCTCTGAGGCAGCCCGGCCCCTCCGAACACAGAGGTCCCATTCAGGTCCTTGCCAAGCCCTCCACCGAAGCTCGGGGCCAACAGCCCCCACCTGCGCATGCAGGTGCTCACTGCTGATGACATTGGCTGATGCTGCGAACATTTTCAGAGCGGCAGGAGGTCAGGGGGACGGAAGCACTCCGCGGGCCTCATCTGCAGGAGTCTCCACCCTCTCGATCAGAGCTCACAGCAGGGGTGGGACGCTTTAGGCGAGGCGTTCATGCAGTCTAGCCGAGCAGCGTTTCTCAGCCACTACACACATCTGGGTCTGGCTCCTTCTCTGTAGCGGGGGCTGTCCTGTGCAGTGTCGGATGTCGAGCGGCATCCCTGGCCTCCGCCCACCAGATGCCGGGAGCACCTTTCCGCCCCAAGTAGGGACAACCGAAGATGTCTACAGATATTGCCAATTGTCCCCGGGTGCAAAATCTCCTCCAGTTGAGAACCACTGAGCGAGAGGCTCGGGAATATGGGATTGCGGGGATGAGTAAGGGAGAAAGACCTGTAGGTGAGGAACAGTAACATCATGGGCTTACTCTCCCAGACCCAAGTGGGGAGGGAGGAGGAGACGGTCAGAATCATGAGCTCTGTGTATCCCCAAAGGCAGAATGGGCATCGGTGACCCTGCTCCCCACCCTCCACGCTGTCCTCTGACATATGTGTCCCCCAGGAAAGTCTTGCATCCTTCTCCCTCTCCCTGTCAACTGATTTATCCCCAGGTGGTCAGAGCCCCTTTCATCCCAGAAGACCCTAGAGCAATCCGGTTTGGGCCCTAAGACCAGTTCTCCTTAGAAGAACGTGTTTTTCCGCCCTGGCTGTCCCCTAGAATAACCCGGGGATCCTTACAGAACCCTGATGCTGAGGCCGGACTCCAACCTCCAGCGTCTGCTTTCATTTGTCCGATGCGGGGCCTCGGGGAGCTAGGCTTGGTGGAAAAGCTCTCATCTCACCGAGGAACGGCTCTCCCTTATCTGGAATTTTAGTTCTACTTCACCTCTCTGTTTCCACGTCTCTCCGGCACTTCTAAAAATGTGTCTAATTGGCCCATTTCATTCTGGTTGTTGTAATGGAAGCAAAAGCCCATCCCTGACCACTAGCAAAAGTCACTACGAGATTTTTAATCCCCTCACCTGACACTAATATACAGCCAGGGTTGAGGAACCTCGTTTGAGAAAAGGCATAAGCCAATGGTTCTCAGAGCATGGCCTGAGCTAGCAGCCTCACCTCTGAACTTGTTAGAGATTCTGATTCCTGGGCCCCATCCCAGATCTGCTGAATCAGGAGCTCTGAGGACGGAGCCCCGCAACCTGTGCTTACTCTAGACTCCCAGGTGATTCTGATGCACATCTCAAGTGTTCGAATCCCTGTTGGAGGTGGCTCTTCCCTAGCTCTGTTCAGTTGTCACAGGCTCTGCCCACCTCGGCCCTGACCGAGTCCAACCCGCCACCTCCCCCCACCCCGGCACTAGGCGAGGCTTGCTAAGATGGAGCTAGGCACCCTTGGAGGGCCCTGGCCTCCCGGGAGAGGCACCTCACTGCTGTCTCAGCCCGCTCCCCTCTCATGGTCCAGGTTAGACGCGAACCCAGGCCTCTGCGTGGTTTATCGATTTTGTGCTCAAGCTCCAGGAGCTCTGTGATCTGCTCTGAGCTCCAGCCTCACCCTGACACCTTGAGAACTTCTAGCCAGCTCCCCAGAGTCTTGACGGGTCCCAGAATCAGGGTCCAGAACCACCAATGCCCACGGATGCCTGCACCTGAGCTTCCTCCCCACCACCTCCAACGCCTTGGGTGCCACTGAACTCGGAGACACTTTGCACACCCATATCGTGAGGCCGGCCTCACCCCTGCAGGAGCAGCCCCTGAGTCTATCTACATCTCATTCCCTCGCCCCGGGGCTGGCCCCCGCCCCTCCCCCAGGCAGCCTCATGACTGCCTAGGAATGACAGCGGACTCCAGCCAGCCTGCCTCCCCCACCGTTCTTCCTACTTTTCTACCTATTCCAGAACAAGCTCACTCCCTTTTCAGAGAGAGCTTTCCTGTTGCACAGAAAATAGAACACATCAGAGGCTCAAGGGGTTTAAGCCAGTGATGAGGAGGGAAGAGAAAAAGATACAGCAAGACGAAAAGCAGATAAGATTCCGTGGGGAAGAGATCAGGCCAGAAGAACATGGAGACAGAGACACAAGAAAGCGAAATGAGTCACTGCCGTGGAAAAGAAAGGAAAAGACAAGAGGAGAGAATTATATGAGCTGCACTGGAACGTAGAAGGACAAGAAAGCATAAATAAATGTATAGAAATCCGGAGGGAATTTTGATTCTGACAAAGCTTCTCAACAAGTCCTAAAAGGAGGAGGGAAAAAAAACAGATAACGGAGACAGAATTTAACCTATAAACTCGTGTGGAAACTAGCGTGTTCCCATGGGTCTCGAGCATGGGAATTTGCTTTTGTGAGTTATTCCTAGAATATTTGCCTGGCTTCTTAACCCGAGGAACAAAAGACCAAGGTCTTAAAGGGGGATCGTGGGTGAATCTTAATGAGGCCAATTGTATCGGGCTGGATTCTTTGTTGTAAACAGTAGGACTTAACTCTGGCTAGTCTAAACAGAAAATGACTGTATTAAGGAATATTAAGTAGTTCACAGAATCTCCAAGGGGGTGCATCAGACCTGGAGCTGACAGGTCAGCAACAGCCAAAACATCACCAAACAGCTCCAGCAAAGCCCAGCCTGCTGACAAACCTGGAAATAACACGGCAACGTAACCTCCAGCCGGAGAGTAGCGTTTGTGTAGATACAGGAAAGGGACCCATCTTCCCAGCAAGGGGTGGTGTTGACATGTGTCTCTTAATATGCGATTCTCCCAACCCTTTCACAGCGGTTCTCAACCCAAGGCGACTTGACCGACAGGGGACAGTGGGCAATGTCTGCAGACATTTTTACTGATCATCGCTGTTTGGGGGCGGGGGCCGGGGGCTGGGAAAAATGTTACTGGCATCTGGTGCGCAGAGGCCAGGGATGCTCAGCACCCAGCGACACACAGGACAGCCTCCCGCCACAGACAGTCACCCTGCCCAAAATGTCCATCATGCAGGGGTTGAGAAACTCTGCCCTGCAGAATCAAACCTGCTGTTTTTCACTGAGCCCCTGGCCACCCCCAAATAAGGATCACATTCTCCAGCCCCATTTATAGCAAAGTGAGGCCGCGGGACTCAGTTCCAGCCGTTGGGTTACGGACAGGCATGGTGTGTGTGGCTTTGAGGAGAGGGGCATGCTCTCTGTCCTCGTCAGCACAGGTTGCCGTACCAAACCACCGCGGACAAAGCAGCTTCAACGAGGCGCATGTACGGCTCACGGTGCTGGAGGATGGGAAGTCCAGGGTCAGGGGGTGGGGAGGGCTTGGGGCTTCGGGAAGCAGCGCTCAGCAAATCACTCTCAGAAGTCGGGGGACACATGTCCCAGAGCCCTCAGTCCTCGGGCAGGATGCCTCTGAGGCATGTTCCACGGTGTCCGAGGCCCCCAGGCGTGGGCTCTAGCTGCCCGGGGTGCTCGGAGACCTGCGGATGCCCCTCCGTCGGCTGCTGCCTCCCGGGATTGCTCACACATCAACTGCTTGCACTCCAACCTTGTCTCAGGCTCTGCTTTGGGAGGGGGATCCCAAATCTAGACAGTCTTCTAACTTAAAGCCCAACTCTAGGCATGAAGACAACGTGGATCAATTAATATTTTTAAATAACCGCAATGCAGCAAGGCAGAGCATGGACTCCCCAGCTCGGGGCTGGGGACAGGAACGGACAATTGTCACTCATGGTCTAAAAAACAGGGAACCATGTTAACAAACATACACAGATTCTAGACGGTCAAATCCTGGCACCAAATTAAATATAATTAAGCTTTCGTGTGTGTGCATGCGTGCACGTGTGTGTGTGTGTGTGTGTGTTTGGTTCATAAACGTAATGTGTGAAAGCAAAATCAATTGCTCTGCAAAACAGAAACCTGACCCTTCACAAAATAATGTCTTTGTGGACAAAAGAGCGACAAGAGAAGGGAATGTGTGGGATAGCACAGCCCAGGCTCAATTACTTGACTAACTGGATCAGAGTTCTCAAGCAGAAAAGATGAAATATTGATCCTCAGGGGGAGCCGGGGCGGGGGAGGGGGGCCAGGAGAGAAGAATCCTTATTTCTCCATCCCTGTTCCCCACATCTGCATCTTCACCCCCTCCATGGGGGATCTGTCAGGTCCCAGTCCCCATCCAGGACGATTTCCCACCTTTTATAGGATGAATGATTTTTGGAAGAAACGTCATTGGCCGTAATTGTCACTGAAATAATTATGAAGCCCCCCCACACGCAGAGAAAATAGAACTTTACATAAGTGCCAGTGAAAATGGAATGTCTGAACTATTAGCTATTAGCATTAAAACTTAATGCACAAGCACAAGGTGGAAATGACTCTTTACTATCTCTCATCGACGAAGATTTTTTTTTAAGCACGACTTGCTTCTACTGTAACAGATGGGGAAGTCGGTATTACACATAATGGATAAATGATAAACGCACCAACTAGACTCAGAAAGATACTTCAAAAATCTTTTTTTGCTTTTTGTCATCCTTTGCTTCTGAGCATCCAGGTGGATAATTTCCAATTTTAACAAGGAAGCATAACAAATTCTTGGTGTGACTGCTTAAAATTTGACCTAAGTCATGATGGTTCATTTCAACCATTTTAATCATTCCGATCTTTTTTGTTCAATGATGATCACAACTGGATTCATATTCATACTAAAAATATATAGGGATTGTTCTATTTGAGTTGAGGCTGGTGTTTTCGGCATCATCCTAGGCTTCCTACAACAGTGTTAGCTCCAGGCATGAATCTCCCAGAGATTTTGTTGGGCATTTGCAGAAGTATATCAAGCTTGCTTTTCTGCTACCCATCAGTGCCAAGGAGGACAAAGCAGCTAGATTTTACTACCAGGAGACTTTCCAATCCTACTTCACAGAGGAAGCCGAATTGAGAAGGGGTCCCTTTACAAGGCCGGAGATGTGGGGGTTGGCTAGGACTGTGAAATTAGCTTCTTGGTTTCTGCCTTCCAGACAGGCCTACTTTAGATCCTAATGCAGTTTGCATCCCTCTCGAAAATGACAACAGACCCACACAACCTTGGCCTCGCATCAGGCATTACGGCTGCTGGTAATGACATGTTCAGATAACTCAGCGTGTACAAGGAGGGGTAACTGCTAATGTACAACGGAGCCCAGCCTCGACCAGAAGAATCCCCTGTCTGGGCCCGACCCAAACTGCTGGCCCATGAACCAGGAGCTAAATGAGTGGTAGTTGTGTGAAGCCATTAAATTTTGGACCCTTTTCAGAATAGCAAAAGCCAACTGATACAAATACTTTTAAAGATTTTTTTTTTTTTACTCTAATGAACGTACAAGAATATTGATCTGAAAATTATATCCCAACTATTCAAAAACTGCAACATTTTCAACGACGAAATGAACTCAATCCTTAAAAGTAATTTTTTTTAAATTAAGTGATCCTGGGCGCCTGGGTGGCTCAGTTGGTTAAGCGACTGCCTTTGGCTCAGGTCATGATTCCGGAGTCCCTGGATCGAGTCCCACATTGGGCTCCCTGCTCGGAAGGGAGCCTGCTTCTCCCTCTGACACTCCCCCCTCTCATGTGCTCTCTCTCATTCTCTCTCACACAAATAAATAAATAAAATCTTTAAAAAAAATAAAAATAAAAAAATAAAAAATAAAATTAAGTGATCCTAAGAGTGACAAGCAAGGAGGATGAGCAAATATCACCGTCTAAAATGTGGTGACAGGCCTCATGGGATTCAATTATTGCTTAGGTGTAACAATAAGAAACCAGGTTATTTATGTAAATCGTCTTCTTGTTTAGAAGCAACAGGATTACTTTTATGTTACTGTTTTAGAATTGAAGTTTAGTTTACCAACAATGAAATGCATAGATCTAAATGGACACTTTGGTTGGTTTTGATGATGCACAAATCACGTAACCTAGCAGAACACAGAACATATCCACCATCCAGACAATTCCATCGTGATTCTTCCTAGTTAATCCTTCTCTACCCAGAAGCAACCGCAGACCTGCCGTCTGTCCCTACAGATTAGATTTGTCTTTCCTAGAACTTCACATAATCCTGCGGCAGCTACTCTTCTGTGACTGGCTTCTTTCACTCAGCGTGATGTGTGGGAAATTCGTCTTTGCATGTTGTCGTGTGTAGTGCTAGTCCATTCCTTTTTATCAGTGAGTAGTATTCCATCCGCTGGCTATGCAACTGCTTCCGTAGCCATTCTCCCGGGCATAGACTCCTGGATGGCTTCCAGGTTTCGGTGACTGTACATAAGACAGCTTCTTGCACAAGGCTTTTGTAACGACATCGTTTACTTTTTCTTAGGTAATTACCTAGGGGTGAGCTTGCTGGGCACCAGGTAGATACGTGCTAAACTTCTTTAAAAAAAAAAAAAAGTTATTTATTTATTTGAGACAGAGCTCCAGTGCTTTTGAGCAGGGGGAGGGGCAAAGGGAGAGGGAGAAAAGCAGACTCCCCGCTGAGCGCAGGGCCTATGCTGGACTCGATCTCACAACCCTGAGATCACGACCTGAGCCGAAATCAAGTCAGCCACCCAACGAACTGAGCCACCCAGGCGCCCCAATGCATGCTAAACTTCTCTTTATTTTATTTTATTTTCTTCATTATGTTCATTTAGCTAACATATAGTACATCATAAGTTTTTGTTATAGTGTTCAACGATTCATTAGTTGTGTATAACACCCAACACGTGCCCTCCTTAATACCCATCACCCAGTTACCCCATTCCCCCACCCCCCTTCCTTCTGTAACCCTCAGTTTGGTTCCCGGAGTCTAGAGTCTCTCATGATTTGTCTCCCTCTCTGATTTCTTCCCATTCAGTTTTCCCTCCCTTCCCCTGTGGTCCTCTGCGCTATTCCTTATGTTCCACATATGAGTGAGACCATATGATAATTGTCTTTCTCTGCTTGTCTTACTTCACTTAGGATCATCCCCTCCAGTTCCATCCATGTTGATGCAAATGGCGGGCACGCTAAACCTCTTAACAAACTGCCAAATGTTTCCCAAAGCAGCGGCCCAATGCGGGACTCAATCCCAGGACCCCGGGATCACGACCTGAGCCGAAGGCAGATGCTTAACGACTGAGCCACCCAGGGGGCCCTCCTCCTAGACCTTAATCAACATGCTCACACAGATGTTCTACAGGTCTCGATATAGTGCATTCTTTAAGGTTTTACTTATTTATTTGAGAGAGAGAGAGGGAGAGCACAGAGTGAGAGTGAGATGGAGAAACAGACACCCCACGAAGCAGGGAGCCCAAGGTGGGGCTCAGTCCCAGGACCCCGGGATCACAACCTGAGCTGAAAGCAGATGCTTAACCGACTCAGCCACCCAGGCGCCCCAAGGAGGTGGGGTTTCCTTTCAGGGTGCTGGAAGCACTCTGGAAATACATATGCGATGGTGGCACCACCCGGTGAGTGTCCTAAAGGGTCACTACCACAGCTGTTTCCAGAGGGCATGTGATGGCCCGGATTTGTTTTAGGAAGCCCAGGAGGACTGTGAATTGGAAGAACAAGACTGGAGTTGGGGAGACCAGGAAAGACTACGTAATTCAGGAGACAAGAGATGGGGGAGTAGGAGCGGTGGCGGCAAGAAGATAATGGATGGGAAGTCGGGCCTTGGTGACCTAGCCTCTGGGGACCCGGAATGCCGAGAAGTCCGGAAGGAAGCGCAGATTCCTGGCTTGAGCCGCAAGGTCATCGGGGGCAACCACGTTTCCGAAATATTTTGCTCTGTTCACATTTGCCTTCTCCGTCTTTTGTCCTGCCGGTGCGTGGCTTACCGCGGAGCGGTATGGATTATGTGTCGTCAGTATTTCCATTTTGTACGTGGCTCTGTTGATGCCAAAGCGCTCTGGCTTTCTGCTGATGGAGATGGGGCCCAAGTCCCTGCGGAGAAACAGCTCTCAACCCATCCAAAAAGCTAGGCTGTCCTCTGGGCATCCTGTCCACTTCTAGGACCGTGCTGGCCCCAGATGAGCTTTTCCAGCTCTGCAGATGTTTAGGATTGCAATTTCTGTTTCGAGCTATAGGTACAGAGAACTCTGCAGCTTATCTGATAAACTGATCGCCTGGAGATAAAAGGTATCTTGGGGAGAGTCGTAATGATAAGATCAACCAAGACTTACTATTTTATGTACTAGAAGCCAGGCACCATGATAAGTGCTTGTCCATCAGTGAGTGTCTGTGACCCTTGGAGAACCCAGTGGAAAAGGGAGAATATTACCTTTTACCAGCTGAGGAAACAGAAAGGTTCCAACATAACACAGCCTAAGAGGGGTTGGGGATTTGAAGTTATTTCCGACTCCAAAGCTCCTCACTTCCTTGCTCTCCTGAGTAGAAGACAGGTTACGTTCGATGCAATTGGAAGAGCTGGGTTCTGCTCAATGAGGCCCTAATCCTAAATATTCCAAGGCCTAGCGCCCAGTTATGGATTATGCAGGGCTTTTGCTTCTTGTTCCTATTTTTCCTCCCTCAGTCCCCTCCCTTAGGTGTCAAGAGCAGCCTATTCGAGCACGAGGTTCCACAACGTCCACAGTCCTAGCAAAGCTGCTTTAAATCAACAGGAGCCTGGCAGCTTAAATGACATTCTAAACCAGAGGCCAGCAAACGCTTCCTGTAAGGGCCAGAGAATAAATATTTTAGGTTTTGCTGTCCATATGGTCTCTGCCACAACTCTTCAACTTTGCCATTGTAGCTGAAAGTGGCCATGGACAATATGCTCGTGAATGGGCATGGGTCTGTGCCAATAAAACTTTATTTACAAAATCAGGCAGTGGGCCAGGTTTGGCTCATGGGCCATAGTTTGCCTGACCCATGTTCTAAACTAAGGATTTGGGATCATGTTTTTATTTCCTTTATGTATAATCAGCCTGGTCCTCATCGCCAAAAATAATCCGGGAGGGTCGTGGGGGCTACCAAGGACAAAACTGTGGGAGAGTTGAAAGCGCAATCTCTGCTTAAAGCCGGTGCAGAATCATGATCATTACTTTCCTTTCGCCTTTATGGTCTCGGATATCGCGGGGATAATGGCCTAGTTAGAGACTGCGTGGTTATGTTCCATCAGCAATGCCTAGCCCTCCCTCCAAGCAAAGGAGAAGAAAGAGGAACCATCCAACTAATTAATTCTTTGGTCCCCAGCAATTATGCAGGCCAGGACTAGTGAATTATTTAAAACTAAAAATTAATTATTCAATGAGAGTTCCCGAGACGCATCTCCGGCCATACAGTCGGAGGAAAAAGCAGGCCATGCCTCCACTACGGAATTCAGCAACGATAAGGCAGGAGTGCAAGCTTTCTGAGGCTGGTTGGGTCTGAGAGTGGAGGAGCCAAAGAGCCTGCTACAGGCATGGGGAGTGGGGCTCAGTCACCCCTAAAGTGCACTGTGTGCTTCACTAAGAAAAGGGTGTGGATATAAATGCACAAATGATCTTAACGTAAATGTCCCTGCCCGTCAGCCAACCGGACCTGAGTGATTAACTCATCCTATGTTTGGCTTTTCTTCTTTCTGTCATAGCGGGTACTTAGAGAAAAGATGACTTTTAGACAAAGGTACTTTAGGCACTTGGTTCTCTTTAGGCACTTGCCTGCTCAGCCCTTGCCTGCTAAGAAGCTGGAAGGGGCAGAACATGAGATCCATCCCAGAATGAACTTTTTTACCAGGCATATGAATGAACTAATCCGACAGATTTCACAGATGATTTTCCTAGGAGCCAATATTTTCCACCAAAGATTTTCTAGCTTTGTATTTTGAAATAATTACAGACTCACAGGAAGTTGCAAAAGTAGTGCAGAAAATCTCTTATTCCCGCCTCCCGTTTCCCGCCAAGAGTGGCGTCTTATAGAACCGTAGTCCATGATCGAAACCAGGAAATTAACATAGGTGGGTTCATTCCTATAACCTACCCCTATCAAGACACAGATATCAACAAGGGAAGCGCCCTTTTATAGTGACATCGGCCCCCACGTCCCCCAACCCCTGGCAGCCAGGGATCTGGTCCCTCTCTCTACACATTGTGTTATTGTGAAGATGCTTCATAATGGGTTATACGATATGTGATCTTTTTTTTTTTCTTTTTTAAAGATTTATTTATTTACTTGAGAGAGAGCGAGCAGGGGGAGCAGCAGAGAGAGAGGGAGAAGCAGACTCCCTGCTGAGCTAGGAGCCCAACTTGGGGCTCAATCCCAGGACCCTGAAATCATGACCTGAGTCAAAATCAAGAGTTGGACTCTTAACCAACCGAGCCACCCAGGCGCCCCAATATGTGACCTTCTGAGACTGGCTTTTCACAGTCAGCATAATTTCCTGGAGATTCATGCAAGTTGCAGTGTGTATCAATAAAGAGCGTGTTCTTTTTCACTGCTGAGTTGTATTTTGTGCATCATCCAGGCTGATGCCGGGTTTTGGCCGTTACAAATTCAGCAGCTGTAGACAGGTGTCTGTGGGAACCGAAGTTTTCATTTCTCTACAATAATGCCCAGGAGTGATTGCTGTTTTCCAGATTTCCAGAGGGTACCCAACGAACTTATAATGGTTTTATTTTTGTCCCCACATTCCAGTTCCAAAGAAAACCATTCTGCACGCCAACTGTTCAAGTTCCTGATGAGACCTACTGTGAGCCCCAAAAGTCATGGAACACCCCGGCTTTGGTGACTGAACATGATTCAATCCCCTTAGTTTATACAAGAAGCCTACATTAGGAATAAGCTTTTCCTATGCAGTAGGGGTGGGGGGCGGAAGCAGACTTTCTCTGGAAAGCAGAGAAAGTGCTTGGTTCCAAATCTGGCTTTAAGAACAACAAAAGGAAGATAGAGGACTTCCAACAGGTATCTGTCAAGGGCCAAAGGAGTCCAGCACACAGTGTCATCTTTCATTCAACCGGGCCCATGTGAACGAGAACGCCTGGCAGAGGTGGATAACGACGGTGTGGGTGGCTTTGCAGGGCTGCCCGGAGCTGAGCATCGCTAAAGAAAATCAACATGTGTAGAGAGAGCTCGGGCTCCTTTCCAACTGCTTCCTCTTGGACGGAGATCTGAGACCCGTGCTTGGGACCTGATATCTGTTAAGACTGGTCAAATAGCCTCCCCACCCCCCGAAGCCCCTCTCCCATGCCTGTAGTCATTCGGCCTGGGTGGTTTTGAAATCAACTCTTTTATGATGAGTAGGTAAAAAAAAAATGCAGGTACTACCCTCTGAGATTAAGTCTACACCACGTTTTGATTGCACTGTTGGTTTTCGTTGCCCACGGTAGACATTTAGCAACGATTTTCATGCTTCAGGGGAAAACCATGCTGAGTAAGAAAGCAAGTTTTCAATTACTTCGTTCTCACCAGAAGGAGATACTGGGTCCCACGTGGGTCGAGGCGAGAAGGAGGCGAGCCCGGCCCTGTAAAACTGCCATCGGTGTGGATGCCCCGGCGAGCAGGCCAGCCCCCACGTCCCCACCATGGCCGGAAGCCGACCCAGAGGCCTGTGTTAAGCACCGAGCAGGTGCTCTCTCATTCTCTTCTGCAAATGCACAGACAAGGATGCTCCCTGCTGCCACTGACCAACCAGAAAAGTACTGTAACGGAGTAGGTGTTCAACCAGCATTTGCAGAATGCGTTCTGAAAAGCTTATTTGTCTGCCGTCATTTGACTGCTACAAAAATATAATGTCACAGTTGTGTGTTCCTCGGCCAGTTATCATATCAATAGGGCAAAATGGCTATGAACTCAGGAATCAAACTACCTGGGCTCAAAGACATCTGTTGTTGGCCCTAATATTCCTTAGGCCACGCATAAGCGTCAACAGTAAATGGTGAAGAATCCCCAAAGGGAGGGTAAATGTGAAGGATTCAAATGAAGGAACTCGTTTGGCTTTATCCGCTAACATTTTAACTTGCTTCCCGGGAAGATCCCGTCTTCCAGAATCCCCCTACAGCGCTACCAATGTGCAAGTTCATACATGGGATATTCACTACAGTACTGTTTAAACACGAAAAGCCGGGGAGTAACAGAAATGTCCCGCCAGCGAGACAGGGTGAGACTTGAACCATACATCGCAGCTGTCGCAAACCTTAAAGCATCATTATATGCACTGATGTATACCACCACCAACACTCCTTCTAATGGATGGAAAGAGACGGAAAGCAGTTCCATGGTATCGCTAAATGAAAACAAAAATTCAGGAAGGCGGTTGATAAACAGGTTATTGTCATCAGCAAAAGCATTCCACGGATGAACATAACAAGTGTCCCTTTCCAAACGCCACCTCTGTGGGGAAGGGTGGCCAGTTGCTAGCCCTTTGCTTGCTTGAAATGCTTCTGATACATTTTCAAATGAGTTCAATCACTGGCTCAAATGTTTGCCAAACAAGACTTTGTTTTGTTTCTACCGCCTTTACAGTCATGAAACAATTCCGCCCGGAGGAATAGCCATCAAGCACTCTACTCTTCCAGAATGGTGTCTTTGATTCCATTACCATATTGTTCCCATGGTATTCCAATATCGTCCATTTCCTGAGGCACCTTGGCTTCTGCAGTGACTGTCTCCAGGGCTGGGGTGTATCTGTACAAAGCTGCATGAGCTTGCAAATCAGGAAAAGAGAGACACAGAGACTATATAGATAGGAGACCTTAATTTGAGCCCTTCAAAATGGTGATCGAGGGCGCCTGGGTGGCTCAGTTGGTTAAGCGACTGCCTTCGGCTCAGGTCATGATCCTGGAGTCCCTGGATCGAGTCCTGCATCGGGCTCCCTGCTCAGCGGGGGTCTGCTTCTCCCTCTGACCGTCTTCCCTCTCGTGCTCTCTGTCTCTCATTCTCTCTCTCTCAAATAAATAAATAAAATCTTTAAAAAAAAAAAAAATGGTGGGCGCCTGGGTGGCTCAGTTGGTTAAGTGGCTGCCTTTGGCTCAGGTCATGATCCTGGAGTCCCGGGATCGAGTTCCGCATCGGGCTCCCTGCTCGGCGGGGAGTCTGCTTCTCCCTCTGACCCTCCCCCCCCCTCATGCTCTCTGTCTCTCACTCTCTCTCTCAAATAAATAAATTAATTTAAAAAAATTTTTGAAAAAAAAATGGTGATCGAAAAATCTATCAGATTGTCAGAATTCGGCTTTCTTCAAGTGCTCACATCTCTACAGAAAAGATGATCTTTTTTCCCAGTGAATACATGGCAAATCCTGTCAGTTGTGAAATCCAAGAGGTGAGACTGCTTTCTCTAAAAACGCAGCTGGGGAAAAAGTGATGCAATTAGGTGGAGAAGTTAGCCCCCTTGAAAACCAAGTTTCCTTGAGTGGATGAAAGAGTAGGAGATGTGAGAGGTCCCCTCATGTATCCTCCCAGTCTCCATGTGTATTTTCGGATCCACGCTGAGTCCTTTTAAAATATGCACACCAAAATTTTATTTTTAACAAATGCTATCCCAAGGATGCATTAGCGTCTTACCCTCTATCTGTAAACTCACTGAGGGGTGACCTCTACATCTGGGGAATGCCAGGAGGAGGAAGGATTCTGAGAAGAATTCACGGCAAGAGGAGCTGCGGGGGAAGGGGAGCTTTCTGCCTTGGCGGCGAGGGGCAGGCACCTGGCATGGTGTCTCTGAGCAGGAAAGACAAGAGACGGAGAGGACTAAGGTGGCCCACAGACGATGCCATGAACCCACTGACGTGGGGAATTGGTTGGTAAGGGCAACTATTTTGAAACTTGCTTCTTTATGTGGTACAAGGAAAAAACAGACGATTAAGACCCAAATTCTGGCGAAATCTCATTTCATACAAGGAAGATTACCTGGTCAGGAATCTCCATGAACTTAAAAATACGTATTAAATCCAACGAAAGCATGCATATAGTTCAGTCAAAAATTATTATCAAAACGCCCTGCTCCATCCCTCCAAACCCTCATCCCATTCACCCACAAAGCTACAACTTTCTACTCTTATCTCTTTCTTCTACAATTTATCTGCATATTTCTAAAAAATAAGCACATACTGCTATTTCTTCATTTATTCATTTTGTCGACTTCTATTATGGTAGCTGAGGATTTTGCAGGCTAACAACCCCAGTTAAACTCCTCCCGTTCCCTTCAATCTAGATATTATGATTTTTGTTTAGTCTTTACATTACGGCTTCCTAAGCTCTCTGCAAGGATGGCCGCGTTTCCTTTCTTGTACAACTCTGAACACGTTCTGGAATTAACATCTGTCTTGTGCCATTGCTTGGTTTTGTAGAGATGTATGCCGATTGTTTCCACATGTGTTCCAATGTCTGTTGGTGCTTCTGCCAAATGCTCAGACTCACAGAGGCACCTGACTCTCCTCATCTGCATCCCCGCCCCAAAAAGAGCACCCTGCCCGCCCTGCCCCCTCCTCCTCTGGAACACACTGGTTTGATCTTAAAACCAGGCACACAGCTATTATCCTGAAACCACCCTCCCGCCCGCCAACCATCCTCCAGGCTGGATCTTGTCTCTCCTTGGTTTGCTATTTTGTGTTTCTGCTACACATTCTCCAGGAGCTTCCCAGGAGAGCCATGCCAGGTACGTATTTTTTGTCCCCGCGTGGTAAATAATTTGCTCGTTCTCTCCTCTTTGTTCTACCTGAGTGAGAGCTGCCTGCGTTGGACCCTCCCTCAGAATGTCCTTCTCTCTGCACTTTCTCTCCGGTTCTGCCCCGTGAGGATCCACCTACCTTTGGTCTCTGGCTCTTGGGCTGTGAGCTGTTTTCCTCTGCAGAAATTTTCAGTTCAGCGCTGTCCGCCGGAAAGAGGACATGAGCCCCAAAGTTGATTTTCCAATAGCCAGCATTTAAAAGTAAAAAGTAGAATGATTTTTAAGAATGTATTTTGTTTGATCCAGTATTTAAAAAATGTAATCATTTCATTCTGTAGTCGACGTAGGAATGATGGGTGAGATGTTGCAGCTTGACCGCGTCTCTGAAATCGGGTGTGTGTTTTACACTCCCAGCAGGCCTTGTGATTCTGTTCCAGAACCTGGACTGGATGGCCGGTCCGAAGATCCAAGCGACACCCGGAGATCTTGGAGGATAGGAGGTTTATTTAAGGCCAGCGGGCTCAGAGGAGCGTGGTCTCCAAAGGTCTGAGCCCCGAGGACAAACAAAGGGGGCAATTTATACACTTCTACTTCCGTATACTTGGCACTTTGGGCGCGTGCGTGAAGCGGGGCAGGACGAAGGACCCGGATTGGTGCGCACGCGGGAAGCAGAACAGGGAGAAGAACCCGGAAGAGCCCCGGGGCAAGGCCTGGGACTCTCCTGCTGGCTCGGTCGGCCATCTTAGGACACAGATTCTCCTTATCAATTCCATTCTGTGGGCTCTGCTCTGTGTCCTTCCAGAAGCCTTCTGGAACCATGCCTCCGGCTCCACTCCCCGGCTGGAGTGCTCCACTAGCGTTGTAGATCCTACAGTCAGTCCCCTGGCTGCTTCATGCCATGGTTGTTCTGGATCCCTACAAGCTTAGTCACTTTGGAACGTTCGAGAGTCCCCCGTGCTCAAGTATTTGGGCCGAGAGGATAGTGTCTTTGGATACAGAGCTGACCAGCCTTTCTGGTGGGTGGCCATCACACAGCCGGCTGGTCAGGTCACTGCCTCGGATTTCTCCTGCCGCACGGCCTGTGATGCGTAATGTGTTCTCGGAATGCTCAAGGGCTCTGTGGAAGGTTCTCAACATTTCCTGGGAACGAACCAGCAATTCTTGGAAGGAGTGACTTCAGCCTTACTGGGTAACAGGCAACAAGGAACTAGGTGTACAGCCAGCAGAGGGCAAGACCCTGCCCACGAGGCTCTCGGGCTGGGAGAGGGACGGAGAGACAGAGGGCAAGGAGGGATGAACACAGGACACATCTCCTCTCTTTCTCATGTGGTTGGGACATCAAGGACTCCAGGTGTGCCCCTGGGCATGCCCGCCCTCCCTCCCTCCTTCTATCTTTCCCTTCCCGCCCCCCCTTTCCCCTCCTTTCCCCCCCACTTCTCGCCAATTCCCCATGGCAGAGAAGACCCAGAGGTCCCCACCAAAAGAAAGTAGAATATAATCCCTTTATGTTTGCTTAGGTGGCAGGATTCCTCACCTGTGTTTGTCATCCTAAAACAACAGACCAGAGCTCACCTCCTAATTTGTTTGTCAAACATCTACGTATAGCATTTATTATCAGCCTGCCACTGTCCTAAACCCTTCTGCAAATATGACCTCATTTAATCCTAACAACCCCTGAAGGAGATACTATTTCTATCTCTCTTTTACAGACGAGAGCACTGAGGCCCAGGGAGGGTCAGTATGTACCACAGTCTGTCCCCAGGCAGTAGCTCCAATCTCTGTGCTCTCAGCCATGGGTGGTGGCTCCCTGTCTCCGTGGGCTTCCTGCACAAATCGATGGAGAATAGGAAATGTTTGGGCGTCTTGCCGTGCAATGGTCTACTCTGCGGAGTGGGTTTAAATCCGGAGCCAAGCCTGAGCTCAGAGCAAGTTCTCAGTTCCAAATGCTCCCTGGGCTTCCATCCTCACCAGCAACTCAAGCTGAGACCTCTCCTTGTCAGCTGCATACAGTTCCCTCACTCACCCTTACTCTGCCGGGACCCCAGCTGCCGGAAAAGCCATCTGCAGACCAGTGGACCCAACCAACCGTCTAGTAATACCTTGGGGTCTGAAACTCCCACTTAATTACATTCCAGCTAAATTTTTGTCCATACTGATTTTCAGCTGTGAACATGTGTTCTAGTTTTTCCTCTCTGCCTTATTCAACTTTCCTGCTTCCAGAGTTTACAACACGTTGGTGAGTCTCAAATCCCTTGTATGTGTCTTGCTAGGAACCAGCAAGCTCGTAATTAATAAGATCTAATGAGTTTGGACAGCACTAATTTATATTACATGATGGTTTTGACAGAAGCTGGGCGGGAGCGAACCTCGGTCCGTGAAGAAAAGGCTGGCTAATCATTTTCATGGTGCAAACGTTGCAGGGACTAGATAAATATATTTTTCAGATCATGGAGCAATGACAACTATTTACATGCATATAAATAGCACGTGCCATGCGATGCGTGCTGTTTCATACATGTAATGATAATCAGATCTTTTGTGTTTAGGGCTGTCAGTTTTACCACATCGTTGGGTAATATAAGTGCCCTCTTGTTTTATTTATTTATTGGTTTGCTCATTTGCTTTTTGTTTTTTATTTATGTATTTCTTTTTCGCTTTGTTGTAACATTTGGGTTTGCCCTGCCTCCTGAGCCTCTTTTTTTTTTTTTTTAAGATTTTTATTTATTTATTTGAGACAGAGAGAATGAGAGAGACAGAGAGCACATGAGAGGGGGGAGGGTCAGAGGGAGAAGCAGGCTCCCCGCTGAGCAGGGACCCCGATGCGGGACTCGATCCAGGGACTCCAGGATCATGACCTGAGCCGAAGGCAGTCGCTTAACCAACTGAGCCACCCAGGCGCCCCCTCCTGAGCCTCTTGCAGCCCACCCAGACCTAAGAATGGGTACAGACATTCTCATCTCCTAAAATCCTATGCAACTTGCATATCAGTTCTGAGATGCTGGATTCTTTACCTAACAGCCAGTCCTAGGTGGAGAGACTGGTGAAGGAGAGGAAAGATTTTCTGAATCAAGGAGCCAACACATGCTGTGAATTTCCTAAAGATGGCATTGATGGGATCAAGAAATATTCCAGGGCGCCTGGGTGGCTCAGTTGGTTAAGCGACTGCCTTCGGCTCAGGTCATGATCCTGGAGTCCCGGGATCGAGTCCCACATCAGGCTCCCTGCTCGGCAGGGAGTCTGCTTCTCCCTCTGACCCTCCTCCCTCTCATGCTCTCTGTCTCTCATTCTCTCTCTCTCAAATAAATAAATAAAATCTTTAAAAAAAAAAAAAAAAAGAAAAAGAAATATTCCAAACTTGGAAACAGAGACATTGGAGATAAAGCCTGCTGGTTC